>NC_060161.1:36819425-36832760 GCF_021292245.1 Micropterus dolomieu
GTGAGTTTTTCTTTCAGCTTCCTCTCTTCAAGATGAAAACAGGAATCACGGAGACACTTTGGAAATCAAACCACGTCAACACAAACCCTGGAGCGGGTTTTCAGGCTCTGATCTCTAACAACAGAATGAACGGATGATACACGGACCCTCGAGACTCTTCCTCGTGTCTTTAGTCTCGTGATGAAGTCATGAACACTGACCTGAACATCGGTGCTATCAGAGCACGAGGCTGCTGTTTGGCTCCTGTGGTCCGGGTTCTGGTTCTCCATCGTCCTGCAGGTCTCCGCTGTGACTGGTGGACCGTGTTGTCCTGGACTGAGTCTGGATTCTGGTCTCGGAGCTCTTCAGGCTGAGATACAGGAGCGCTGCGGGATCCCGCGGAGTGTTCTCGCGATGTCACGGCGTCTCGCCCCGCCCCTTAGTTACCGTTGCTCAGGCAGCAGATTCACAAAGCAGCTTCTCTGTAGCTGCTGAAGTTGGTTCAGCGCGTCAGACTGCTGTGATGATTTTACTGAAGTCAGCTGTTCTCATCAGGTTTGACTGACTCTGCTTTCTGGTTTCCTTAAAAATAAAACTTTTAAACTGCAGCTGCTTCAACATACTGACTAGAATGCAGAAATTCACAACACAGACAGTCAAACGCAAAGTCTCGACGTTACAGCTCATGACCATAGAGCAGCTCCACCAAAACATGGAAAAGGCAAAGCATGGTGCAGTGCATGTTACTAAAGTTTCACTGGAATATGACAAGAGCACTGCATAGCCACAGAATAATTAACATGTCTTACCATTGTAGTTGACAAACTATGAAGGAGTTTGCTTTTCTCCACAGCCTTATCAATCACATCATCAGAGTCCAGGTTCATTAAGACTTTCTTTCTCTGTCACCAGGGGCGTTTTTAGGATTTTGAAATATTGGGGGCTTAGCCCAGCACATAAAACTTAATATCTTCGCATAATAATTGACCTCCCCCATCCCAAAGTTAAGTCTGTAAAGCAGTAAAGCAACAGTAAACATCCTCTACTTATACAAAACAAAACTCACAACAACACTATTAACTGTCTCATTTTGATTTTGCTAAACTGTAATGTTATTTGTCTAATTATGATAATATAACAACAAAACTGTGACAGTATGAACAGGGGGGTCTGGTGTTTTTCTGCACCAATTTCTGCCTTTTCTGCATCAATTTATCATGGAAATTATGTAAAAGGGACGCACAAAATTCAGGTGTTGCTGAGATGTGGTGAATATTTAAGAACATTTTGATATTTTATGACCTTGTAACTTCCATGACCTTATTTATTTAGGTATAATAAAACAATTCAAAATCTAAAATTGTAAGAGAGTATAATAAAGAGCAGCTCTCAGCTTTCAGATACGTTTCTCTTTCAGATCAACTTTTAATATCATCACTGCTGAATCAACACACAGGCAGGCGTGACTCATTGAGGTAACCTCTTTAAATGCGCATGTGGCACCTTTATACCTCATCAATAATAAATTAAATCAGTTTTAATTCAGTTATAAACTCCTGGACTTTAACAGCTCCTGTGTTTTAGCAGGTTTTCTGCTCATATTCAAAGTTCTGCACATTCAGAATCTAACTGGGTTCTCTGACATTTCCAGAATAAAGAATATACAGGATAAATCATTATAAACTTTGCATGCCGCAGGTGGACCGATCTTTTACTATCAGAGTAAAAATGGACTGTCTACTGCATTAGACTAGGCAACTTGATGAGTTTATTTTTTTGGGTAGCCCATTAACATATTCCTGCAAAAGCAGTGAAGAATTATCTGTAATTTAGCTATTTCTACAATTATTTTCCTTTTTACATCTCCATGAAGGTGTTTATAAGATCACTTTAAAATATCACTTTTGCTGCCCGGACAACAGACATGTAGCCAAAAAAACCGCTTGCTTTACAGCAGCACAGGGTGCCAATACAATCTGATTATTCCTGAAGCATCTAAATAATCTTCACAACGCAAAGAAATATTGTGGCAGTAACACAAGAGCAGCTTGCTGGTTAAGCAGGTAAACCTCCATACAGAGGAAGCTGTGCGTCATGCGTAAAACCCAACAGGACTATTTTATCCACCATATTCTCTCTCTCTCTCAAAAATAAATAACAGCTGCTGAGTGAAAGATCAGTTTCACCGGCGACATTCTGTTTCTGGACTCACCGTCGGACATCACTATAAAACAGATAGTAACCAATGTGTATTAAAGAAAAGAAACAGGCTTATGTCCAAAGCGATGCTCTGTTCAACAACAGGACAGTTTTAATATCTCAATCAATGCAGTGATCGTCTGACAAAGATCTTACAGTGTGTAGTCTTCATTTGCTCTGCAGAGACTGAAGACGCTTTTAATACGCCGTTAATGGAAAGTGAAAGTTTTTCACTTGCCGGCTTGTTAAAGAGCGATGCAGAAATCGGCTGAGCCAGGAAGGCAAATAAAACAAAACTTTACATTAAAACAAAACTTTACATTAGGAAAGAAGGGGGGACAAAACATAGATTTTGAAATGAAATATGTATAATGGCTCCTCTGCCTATCAGGTGATTAACCTCACCACAAATCCACACAAGTTCATTTCAGGCCTCTGTTAAAGTGCAGCTCACAGCTTCAGGTGGAGCAGAGAGGACAGACTCAGAGCTACAGCTGGATCATCTTATTCTCTGCTAATTTGCAGGAGAATAAATAATAACAATAATATCTCTCTCACTCACTCCTGCGCACGTAACGTTTGTTAAGCAAGTAAAGTTCGATTATCGGCCTTTTGTTGTTCAAAAAACATCCGGTGCTGTCCGTCACCATCATCATGAAGGCCTCCAAATTGTCCTGTGACATTCTCCTCCTCAGGCGATGCTTGATAAACTTCAATATAGAGACGCTTCTTTCATAGCCATTATGCTATGGGATTAAGTTTTTTATAAATGTCTCCAAAAGTGGCACTTGTACTGTCATTGAAGAGGGGGAGTTAAGTGAGGTCTGAGGTCTCAGAGAAGCTTTTCTAACCCCCTTATTAGAAACTCTGCGCTGTGATGCTACACAAGTGATGAAGTCCTTGAGGATGCTGATGTCGACCTCTTCCTCTTTAGTTTCATCAGCTTTGATGTTTCAGTTGATATTTTGCTCACATGCTGTTTATTCCATAATAAACTGTTGTTTAATGAAATAACAACAACCTTACTGGGCTGCTGATCTTCCATTATAGGAGGACTGGTTGTTTCTATTAAAGGTAACAGGACACAAACCCTCTGCACACAGTTTGCTCCTCCAGTGAGTTTAAAGTGAAAACTATCATCTGTTGAACAAACTGAAGCTCCTCTGCTGCCTCCTGCTGGCTGCTTCCTGTCACTGTCAGTCTGTTCGGCCCTCAGGACAAACTGGAGAGCTCCTCACAAAACATTCACATTTTTCTCTATTGCTAACCTGCATTGGTCAAAACTGAAGTGACATTGTCAAAACTCTTCACACAGTCAGCAAAACAGAAGTGTATTGCTTTCACACAAAATGCATTCAATGACCACTTTCTCCAAAATCCATGAACTCTTTTCTCATTACTACTTCACCACCTGCAAAACACTGTTTATCTGCAGCACACTTTTCAGATGCTAATACACTGTGTCCAAAACTGTTAAAAGCACATTCAAAACAGAAAGATCGCAAATGTCCTGCATTTTTGCAGTTGCTGGAGATATATACAGTATATATGCAGTATATAGGATATGACAGGTGTAGCAGACCTAAATTTATTAGTTATGCATTTTAATAAATTTATGAGAATTGATACCCAATTATGAATTTTTAAGATTCATAAAATCAATGTTCCTCGTTAAGGGTTACAATCCTAGAGTCTCCGGACCTCTAGGTAGTTTTAATGATTATACAATTCTCATATACACAGTCTCATATCTAAAGGGTCAATTTTCTGGGCAGGAACTAGAAATAGGTAACACACACAGCTTTTGATTATATTACAGTGAATTTATTCTCTAACTAAGGTGATAAAAGATGGTTGGATACAGGGAACATAAACATTTGCTGAGCAATGAGCCTGGAGGTTCGATTGTGGGAAGCATTTGACTCATACGGCATAGAAGAGCTACTGAAAGTAAACTAATGCTATAATTTAGGAGTTAAAATGGACATCTGATCACAGAACGTGTGTTAAGTCTTACTGCTTGTCGACAGCCTGCTTTTGGCCTGTTGCTGGTCCCACGCTAGCTGCCGATCCTGGCTTTTTGCTAGGGTTCTCCGTGTCTGATTGAAAACGGCTCCTCCGTCTGGCAATTCGGCTGTTTTCAGGTTTCCTTCGTTGTAGCTGGCGAGACCACGTGGCTTGGTCTGACCTCGGTGAAGTTGGCTCGACGAAAAAGGCTTAAAATGGAACTTGGTCGTTCCTGAATTAGTCCAGTGTAACTTAAAGGACTGATAACTTTAACAAACAAAAGAAATAAAGAAAATAAAACAAACTGAAGGCAGATCGATGTCGCGGCACTTCAGGTGTGTAGCTTCAAGCGAACAAAGGCCTGTTTGAAAATAAAAACACTGCACAAGTAACTTTCTTTTCAGCACTAATATCAACAACGGATAGCAACAACAGTTAACATAACTACTCAAATAGTGGCAAACATAGTCAAGTAACTAAAGATTTAATTAAACTCAATTAAATGCTTTGAGTCTTTGGAGACTGCAGTCTTTAGCCATTTAAAGTTCGGCTGTCCTGGGTTATGTCACATCTAGGTGAGACAAGGAGTATCCCTTTGATGTGGTAATAAAACAAAGAATAAGGTCAGTTGCCTCGGAAACATATGTGTGGGGGGGCAGTTTTGATAGGCTGTTCAGGGAGATGCCAATGGCTGGTTCGTGTCCCTTTGTCAAGTTCACAGTCAGGCCCCGCGTTATCAGCTTTGGAATCAAAAAGGTGCCAGTTTTATGGTCGGGATAGCACTTAGAGAAAGCAACTTTGACCCCTCCCCTTCTTCTCTGGGGAGGAGAAAGGAATTTAGAGTAGCTCCAGATTTATTCAATATAAAATGCACAAATCCACACCGTTGTTCACTACACAGGATTCACCATTAAGATTTTACAGCACTGCATAGCATAACAAAACAATTACAAAATAAATAATGGTAACATGGAAACACCCCCCAGGTTGACGTTCCTGTCTATTGGGACACAGATTCTTATTCACAGCACAACAGATATCTCCATCAATTTACTGTAGGACACATTTACAACATGTTTAACCATTTTGAGGTTGGCCAAGGCAGGGGTTCTTAGAGACAAATCTATAGACAGTTGTGTGTGTCTGTGTGTCTACAGGCAATATTTTGATAATCATTGTATATAAATTACATAGTGAATCTGAGATATATTTGGATTTACTATATGTTTAATCATAAATCTAAATAAATAAACTAAGATGTGTGTGTGTGTGTGTGTTCATTCTGTTGGCGCATAATAACCATGACAGAGCAGCATTTACCTTTCACATTAACATTTCATACCTTTTTCTGAAATCTTTTTTCTGAAAGAGGGCCATTTCTTCTTCACTCTTTACTTTGAAGTCAGGATATATTTATTATCGTTCCATTTCTAACAAAACTTTTAGTCTTAACGAGCTTTTTGCCAGTGAGAATATGGATTTTATGTTCTTAACTGAAACGTGGCAAAGGGAAAATTAGTTTGTTTGCTTAAATGAGCTCTGTCCTGTCGGCTGCTCTGTTACTGGGACGCCGCGCATGGCACGCCGCGGTGGTGGGCTTTCTGTTGTGCATCGTGACAGATTCTTATGCAGAGCTATAAACTCTCTTTTGAATCACAGATGCTCAAAGTAGATGCTTTTAACACATTTTGCTGTTGTGTTAATTTACCGTCCTCCTGGCCCGGCTGGCGTCTTTCTTACTGACTTTTTATCGTCTATCGTCAAACTGGAAAAAGTCTTAATTATTGGGGACTTTAACCTGCATATCGATAATATCGCATGTAACACAGCTGCGGATCTCCTATCCCTCACTGACTCTTTTAACTTTACTCAGCATGTTACTGGACCCTCACACATTAAGGGTCACACCCTGGACCTTGTCTTCTCACTTGGTCTTGATATAATAAATGCTCGTGTAGAAGATGTTCATGTGAGTGATCATAGCTGTGTGTTCTTTGACATTAACTGTCCTCTGGATCCTCTGCCCCTGGGATTTAGGGCCCAAAGGCAGATTATTAATCATGACGCTGCGGAGAGGTTCTCTGCCTTGTTTGACCCGTGGTCACTGATGGGATGTAGTGATGCAGGTTTTATCTCAGTCTTTTAATAATCAGTGCTTAGCAGTTTTAGAAAAAGTGGCACCAGTTAAAACAAACATTGTCTCCCTTAAAAAACCTTGTCCTTGGATCGATGAAACTATCTACAGTTTTAGGAGAAATTGTAGAAAAGTTGAATGTCAAATGAAATCTTCTAAACTTGAGGTTCATCTGAGAGAACTAAGGGTTACCTTAAATGAAATGCTAAGAAATGCGAGAACTCGCTTCTTTTCTCAGCTTATATCCTCTAATAAGCAAAATCCTAAAATCTTGTTTGACACTATAAATGCAATTGTTTCTCCTTCTGCCCCTCAAGCAACTGTGTCCTCTAAATCAGACTGTAATGAATTCCTTCACTTCTTTGTAAATAAGATCAGAGATGTTACTCTGCATGTAACCTGTCTCCTGCTCATTCTTGGTCATATTTTAAACCTGTGCCATTACAGGACATCACCTCTCTGCTACATACATTGAAACCCTCGTCTTGTCCTATGGATGTTCTCCCTACTGTGCTATTTCTACAAGCGTTTGATTCTATTGGCCCCTGTATTGTGGAGATGATTAATACTTCACTTTTAACTGGTGTAGTTCCTTGTTTTTTTGTTGTCAAGCCTGTACTTAAAAAGCCCAGCTTGGATCCATTACAACCTAAGAGCTACAGGCCGATATCCAAACTTCCATTCATGTCACAAATTCAAGAAATAGTTGTAGCAGAGCAACTTACCCTTTTCTTAGAGAACCACAAGCTGTTTGACAAAGTTTGACAGTCTGGTTTCAGTAAAATTCATTCCACAGAAACTGCATTACTGAAAGTTTCTAGTGACATTCTGATGTCAGCTGACTCTAAGGAATACACCGTCCTCTTGGACCTTTCATCTGCTTTTGATACTATTGTTCAAAATATTATGATAAACGGACTCCATGATCTGGTTGGGATGTCTGTATCAGTTTTAAAATGGTTTTCATCCTACCTTTCTTGTAGCAGCTTTAGTGTTTATGTAAATCAGATCATGTCTGAAACTGCAGGACTGTCGTGTGGGGAACCTCAGGGTTCTTTCTTGGGACCCATCCTTTTCCTTTAATATATATTTACTCTAGGACAGATAATTAGTCAATTCAGTGACATATCTTACCATCTGTATGCGGATGATATTCAACTGTACTGCTCGTTCAAGGAAACCGAGTTCCTTAAATTGTCTTCTTTAACTAACTGCTTGACCCCTATTAAACAGTGGTTGTGTGACAACTTCCTGTTTTTTGAACTCAGAGAAAACAGAAACACTGATTATCGCCCCTGAAAGTAGAATCCCTCAGATTAACAGCGTATTGGTGATTTATGCTCGTCTGTCCAGCCGACCTTCAGGACCTTAGGTGTTGTTTTTGTTTCAGCAATGTCCTTAGAGTACCACTCTAAACAACTAGTCAGAAACTGTTTCTTCCAACTAAGGAATATATCCAAATTAAGAACACTGGTGTCAAAGGGTGAGTTGGAGATGATCATTCATGCTTTTATTTCCTCTCGTTTAGATTACTGTAACAGTCTTTTTACTTGTTTGAGCAAGAAGGAGCTTTACCGTCTCCAGGCTGTTCAGAAATCTGCTGCAAGGCTTTTAACTCACATTAACAAAAGAGCGCACGCCACGCACGTTTTAATGGTTTTTATTTCTTATGTTTTTCATCTGTATTAAAATTTTCTTATACGTTGTATTTTACTGTGAAGCACTTTGTGATTTTTATCTGTGCAAGGTGCTATACAAATAAACTTTACTTACTAAGTATCAGTATAAACCTAGTGTGACGTAGTATAAAATAGCGTGTCATTACATAACATGAGTAACAATGTTATGTTTTTATTTTGACAGAGGGTCTCCCTGAGGTGGTCTGCTATCACTGTGAAGTGAAATGAGTCAGTGGAAACAGGATGTTTTCTTTTTACATTAATCTGAAATCAGTGAGTGGTGAAACAGGCCGCTGGACAACAGGAGTCAATTCTTTTGACACATCGTCAGTGCATGAAATGGGGTATGTTTGAAATGATTGCTGTGTAAATGCTATTTTCTGGAGTCACTTCTGGAGCTTATCTGCACAGTTTACACGTTTAACAGCTGAATTAGGGGAAATACATCAAAGTATTATTCTCACATTGAAGTACATTTTGCACTCATAGCCATCTCGGGTGTTTCCAAGTGTCCTATTACATTCTTAACCCACCTATAGGATTTAAGTGATCAACAATACAGCAGATATTTGTTAATATTTGAAATATAATAAAATCGTAATGTTTTTTTTGTTGTTTTTTTTTTTTAAATTGCAGGGTCAGCATGCTGTAAACAAACTTCCAGAAAGATCTTTGCAGTGCCTGAACACCATATGGAGCCACTACAAGTCAACACAAAGAGGCGTTGAGGTAACAGGACAGAAGATTAGTATTTAACTTTTATTCAACTTCAGCTACAGCCGTCAGCTGGTTAATTTGCCTAATCTTTGCAGGTCTTTAAACCATGGTGGAAACGCACACAACAGTGGGTTGAAGGAACCTTTTAGTTTCTTGAAAAGAGATCTGGGGACTTTTGGTCGAAACACGGCTTTTAAGACATTACCCTGGCAAAATTAACGAACTAAGCAAGTACATAGTGTTGGCTGTGTACTGCATGTAAGTGTACTAAAGGAAACACACACATTGAGACACACTAATTCGTGAAGAATAAATGATTTATTAAACATGTTGAATAATCATTACAATTACTTATTTGTCTTGACAGAAAGGTCCATCTTAAGGATGAAAATACATCACAAGATACCGGAGAAACTCGAGTGGGAAGTCTTTTCAGTCTGTCAGAGCTGAAAATAACAATAAGCTTCTCTTTGTGTAGACTAATTTAATGAGAACATTGAAAAGGACTCGAGTCTCAAGTATCCTGCTCAGATTATTACAGCACCAACCCTGGCAGGATGCAAGTTAAACAGAAAGCAACACATTTACTGACAGAACAGAAAGCAAACAGCTGTTAAAAATGGCATCATATAATGAAGACACAATAATATTTGATTCAATCAGACTTTCACAAGAACAAAGGTTTGTTCAGACTGAACACAAATGTCATCTGTAGTGGTTTTGTAGTCCCTGTTTATTCAGCGCCTCTTCCTCCTCACTACACACTGGATCAAACCACAACAGTTAAACCCAGAGGTATCCAGTGGACCTGGTTCAGGCCTCAGAAACATTTGGACTTTTTTGCCCCGTCTTCAGTGTTGATATTTTGAACAGACGTCATGTGATCTAGTTAGTTTGAAGCATACCGAGTCCTTCAGACTTAGGGGACAACAGAAACTCCACTTCTGTAGTCTCTTTCCTCCAGTTTCTGGTTTTTCTTCTGTTCATTCGTCAAAGATAAAGCTGAATTTCTCATTTAAGCTGAAACATTTTAGACTTGAGCCGACATGTACAACTACAATTGGTTTTGCTTTCAGTCTGAACAAACCTCAACAGATTCAAAATAACATTCAACAACAGATCAAAATACACTACTACTCTATATGCATTTAACACATTTAAAATCCGGAGAAGAAAATGTAAAGTAATCAAAGGAACAAGAAATGAAGGAAAAAGAAGGAGTGGACTAAAGATACAGCTAATAGATTTGGTCTCTCTGGTAATCACTTCTATTGATATTTGCAAGAGAGAAGCTATTTGAGAGAAAAGGTCCACATGAAATCTTGGAAACCTCCACCACTTCAGAGATACACAGTAAAGACTCATCAAAGCCACAACCCCAAAAACACAACTGGACACATCTAACAAATACATCAGGAAACAAACTCCAGCATGTAAAATGTATCAGTGACATATATTGACCCAATAATGTCTAAACAAAATCAAATAAAAACAGTGAATACAGATAAAAAAAAAAAAAAAAAAAAAAAAAATAGTACTCAAGGAGGAAAATGTGTTTAAAAACATTCTGTGGTTCAAACTTCACAGTTATATACAGAATATTGGCTGATTCTTTGTGTGATAATAAACTGAAAATTGTTTAATATTTTATTTACCAAGCAATTTCTTGAGGAAAAAAACTTGGCAGATTACTGGACGGTGAGCTAATACTCCATTGTAGCGCTGGTTGAATAGTGCCCGAAATATGTACTTACAAGAATTAAAAGATTTTTTTTTTTAATTGAATCATGAATTACAATATTGACCACAATAATTCCAATATGACATTTTCTCCAAAAACGTGCAGCACTAGTTAGTCCAACTTTTAATCAGAAATGGGCTTAAACTGCACAGGGTAAATTTGAAGTCGATTTTACTAGTTCTCTAGGCCATTAAATCCGAAATGGCCGACTTCCAGTTGGGTGTCAGGCATTGCTCTAGGAGGCTTTTCTTGTATGTCTAGACATGTACCACAGATATTTCGTACGCTCATTAGGGGGCGCTAGCGAGCCATTTTACACACCCAAAAAAAAGAAGAAATCCTTCAGTTTCAATAGAGTCCTTGCATGTTTTGTGCTCAGGTCCTTACAAAACAATAATTTCTTGAATTTCTGGGAGGGTGCGGTTAGTGTGTAAAGCCCCTTTTCCACTGAATGGTAGCGGCCGACTTCACTTGACTGTACTCGCTGTTTTTGGGTTTCCATCGGGGAAAAGTTGTACCTGTTGGTACCTTTTTTCGTATAACCTCTGTCGAGGTTCCATGTGAGCTGAGGTGATACTAACGTGACGTAAAAACACGGCAGACTGCTGATTGGTCCGAGAGAATCGTCACTATTCACTGCGTCATCATTGCGCACGCCGGACAGAGGGCCAGCAACAGAAAGTTTCAAATTTCACAGGTTATTTCTGCACTAAATCTACTTCTGAGAAGTTTCGAGGTGAGAAATCAACTGTGTAGCTTGCAAATATTGACAGTTTTACGAAAAGTGATGGCGGAACAAAAATGTTCTTGGAAGTTTTCAAAGTTGAGGAGCCCCCCAAGTGGCGACGGGGGGGGAGCATGTGCCAACCCGTGGGAGGAGCATGTGAGGCCGGCCATCTTTACCAACTAACTTTCTTCATCTAAATCATCAACCTGCCATTTGTGAGTATTATTTAATTGTTAATATATAATAAATCTTTATTTTGGTTGCACAGAATCCGTAAATTAGTATAATATTCTAACATTAAATTAAAATTTAATTTCATAGCTAGGCCCACTGTTAGTGTTGGGCTGGAACTTTACTAATCTTACTTTTCTCATTTTACGTTTACTCATTTTCCCAGTAACTGGTAATAACAGATTCCTATTTCCAAAACATTTTTACAGTTGGTAATCCAAGAAGCGCTGCGGTACTGAGTTACTGAACGCATCATTCCTTGAAGTGAATGCGCGACTGGGCAGCAGGTCAGCTGCACTGGACCTGATGTTACTCAAGTCAGCGTTTAGTAATATAGTAACATCATACTAACATAATCTCAGCATTTTCACTAAATTTTCATATACTGTGACAGGTTAATGGTTCTGCACGAGGTTGCTGCCTCTTGAAAAAAGACCTGCTCTTTATGAAACGCAATGAGAGAACTGTTGTTATTGGCGCCATCTAAATTAATTTGAATTGTAAATGAACACGCGATCGAGGCATGAGGGGAGAGGAGGGAACAGCTTGCTTGGCTCTGAAATTTTTTTCAAAACGAAGCAGAGTTAATGCATTTGTGGGCTTTAAGGTGACGACGCTGTGAAAAAGCTTTCCCGCATTGGTCGCACGAGTACGATTTCTCTCCAGTGTGAACACGTCTGTGCTTTACTATATCACTTGACGTAGTGAAATCTTTCCTACATTGGTCACAGCAGTACGGTTTCTCCCCAGTGTTAACACGTCGATGAACATCTAGTTGACCTGATGTAGTGAAGGCTTTCCCACATTGTTCACAGCAGTGCGTTTTTTCTCCAGTGTGAACACAATGGTGCCTTTTTAAGTGACCTAAAAAAATGAAACTTCTCCCACATTGGTCACAACAGTGCTGTTTCTCCGCAGTGTGAAGAAGACTGTGCTTCTTTAGGCTACTTAAGGTACTGAAGGCTTTCCCGCATTGGTCACACCAGTGGGATTTTTCCCTAGTGTGAACACGTCGATGGACATCTAGGTTACTTGATGTAGTGAAAGATTTCCCACATTGGTCACACCAGTACGGTTTTTCCCCAGTGTGAACACGTCTGTGCTTTACTAGATTATCTGATCTAGTGAAACGTTTCTCACATTGGTCACAGCTGTACGGTTTCTCCCCAGTGTGAATACGTCGATGGACATGTAGGTGGCTTGATATTCTGAAACTTCTCCCACATTGGTCACAACGGTATGGTTTTTCTCCAGTGTGAACACGATTGTGCCTTTTTAATTCACCTAGTGAAATGAAACCTTTCCCACACTGGTCACAGCAGTGCCGTTTCTCCCCTTTGTGAATAAGATGGTGCTTATTTAGGTTAAATTTGCGAATGAAAGCTTTCCCACACTGGTCACAAACGTACAGTCTCTCTCCAGTGTGAAGTCTGAGATGAAGCTTTAGATATGTAGGGCATGTGAAGGATTTGTCACAGTGCTGACAGTGGTGACGTTTGGGTCCCTCTCCTCTCCGTTTCTATAGCAAAGACAGACAAACAGAGAGAAAGACAATAAGTGAGACGTCCTCCTGAACCATAAATGACATTTAGAGCATGTCTGTGGAACATAACCCACAATGTGTCCACAGAGGGACCTGGGGAAATGGCATTAAAGGAACCGCTCTAAGCTGGTTAGAGTTCTAATTATCGGACAGATCTCAGTTTGTATGTTTTAACCAATCCTACGTGCACAGCAAAGTTAGTCACAAGTTCAACAAGGTCCTGTGCTTGGACCGATCTTGTTCCCCTCAGTTAGCTAAACTTCAAGCATGCCTTAAAGAGGCGGTTAGCAATTCTAATCCACAACACATATTTTTGTGAAAATCTCCTCACAATGACTTAACCACAGACATTCAGCTTACTTTCTAGTTCACCAAGAC
>NC_060161.1:36832860-36833748 GCF_021292245.1 Micropterus dolomieu
AAAAAAGCTAGTAAACAACTCCTTTTGACCACGGGTAAATGGAGCGCAGCAATGAAAGTGTTGAACCTCAGTTAGAGAGAGTCATATACTGCCAGGTGCTTATTTGCGGCGTGGCATAGCTCAGGGGCAACTGCAATTAGAATCATCATGAAGCCCTAGACAACACAATAATCAGGGCAGGAGGACGAGGCAGGCAGAAACAGCTCGCTTGACTTACAAAAATGTTCAAAATGAAGAAGTGTGAGAGCGTTTGTGGCGTTTCAGGGTACTACTGCGTGCAAACGCTTTCTCACATTGGTCACATCCGAATGGTTTCTCGCCAGTATGAACACGTCTGTGGTTTTCTAGGTCACCTGATTTAGAATAAAATTTCCCACAATGGTCACAACAGTATGGTTTCTCTTCAGAGTGAGCACGTTCCCACAATGGTCACAACAGTATGGTTTCTCTTCAGAGTGAGCACGTTGGTGACTTTTTAGGTAACTTGATGTAGCAAAAAATTTGTGAACTGATGTAGTGAAAGCTTTTCCACATTGGTCACAGCTGTACGGTTTCTCTCCAGTGTGAATACGTTTGTGTCTTTTAAGGTGCTCTGATTTACCAAAAAGTTTCCCACACGGTTACACATGTATGGTTTTTCTCCAGTGTGAATACGTCGATGGGTTTCTAGGTGAGCTGATTGAGTGAAGGCTTTTCCACATTGGTCACAGCTGTACGGTTTCTCTTCAGTGTGACCTCTCTGATGAATCTTTAAAGATCCTGCTCTTGGGTAGGATTTGTCACATTGCTGACAGTGGTGACGCTTGAGTCCCTCCCTTTGTCTCAATTTCTAAAGAAACAGAAAGACATGCAGATAAAAAGATAGTGAGATTTTATGCTGGAGTGAGC
>NC_060161.1:36833768-36836273 GCF_021292245.1 Micropterus dolomieu
AGGGAATCAATCGCAACTCTCCTTTTAACCTCTCTGGGTACTGACTAACTATTTTAAGGGCCCCAGGAACAGCATTTTAGCATATCTTGGGGAAAAAAAGCTAGTAAACAACTCCTTTTGACCACGGGTAAATGGAGCGCAGCAATGAAAGTGTTGAACCTCAGTTAGAGAGAGTCATATACTGCCAGGTGCTTATTTGCGGCGTGGCATAGCTCAGGGGCAACTGCAATTAGAATCATCATGAAGCCCTAGACAACACAATAATCAGGGCAGGAGGACGAGGCAGGCAGAAACAGCTCGCTTGACTTACAAAGAAGTGTGAGAGCGTTTGTGGCGTTTCAGGGTACTACTGCGTGCAAACACATTGGTCACATCCGAATGGTTTCTCGCCAGTATGAACACGTCTGTGGTTTTCTAGGTCACCTGATTTAGAATAAAATTTCCCACAATGGTCACAACAGTATGGTTTCTCTTCAGAGTGAGCACGTAGGTAACTTGATGTAGGAAAAAATTTTCCACATTGGTCGCACCAGTGCGGTTTCTCTCCAGTGTGAAGATGTTGATGAATTGCTCGGTGAACTGATGTTGTGAAAGCTTTTCCACATTGGTCACAGCTGTACGGTTTCTCTCCAGTGTGAATACGCCTGTGCTGTTTAAGTTGACCTGATGTAGTGAAAGCTTTCACGCATTGGTCACAACTGTACGGTTTCTCTCCAGTGTGAATACGTTTGTGTCTTTTAAGGTGCTCTGATTTACCAAAAAGTTTCCCACACGGTTACACATGTATGGTTTTTCTCCAGTGTGAATACGTCGATGGGTTTCTAGGTGAGCTGATTGAGTGAAGGCTTTTCCACATTGGTCACAGCTGTACGGTTTCTCTTCAGTGTGACCTCTCTGATGAATCTTTAAAGATCCTGCTCTTGGGTAGGATTTGTCACATTGCTGACAGTGGTGACGCTTGAGTCCCTCCCTTTGTCTCAATTTCTAAAGAAACAGAAAGACATGCAGATAAAAAGATAGTGAGATTTTATGCTGGAGTGAGCTATCTAGAACCATAAATGGCTTTTATAGCAAGTCTGTGGAACATAAAACAGCTTTTTAGTTTGACTAATGCATTACCACCTGTGAGTGTGCCTGCGTAGCACAGACCTAGACTTAATTTGATTTGCGACATTTTCTAGTTGAACAATAAGATTCTTCCTCTTAAGAAAAGGTCCATTTCTATGGTTCCATCATGTTGTCAGATCTTAATTCTCTTAAAACTTTAAAATTCTCTGATCTAAGTGTGAATTTTTGTCCGTGGCCAAGTTATAACTTTGGTACAAATCTGAGCTTGCATTCAAGCCTTTATGGTAACTGAAACGGACCAGAGCGAGCTGACCGGCAGGTTAACAAGTTTATCCTGTCATTGTCTCTCTTTACAAAGACTAGGGGTGGCTGTAGCTCAGGAGATAGAGCGGGTTGCCCTTTAATTGGTAGGTCGGCGGTTCAATCCCCAGCTAGACGATGTCAGGGTAAGATACTGAACACCCAAATTGTTCCGTGTGTGAATGTGTGTATGTTAGTTGCTCAAACAGAAACTATTTGTGTGTGGCGAGTGGTCTAGAAAGGCGCTAAATACAGAGCATTTACAAGTGTTGCAGTATGAGAGTCCTGCCTGAAGAGAGGCTATGAAGTCTTCATGTTACTGATCTCCAACACACAGACTAACTAGCTACCATTAAGTGAAGGTTTACAATTCAGAATGAACACTAATATCAACACCAGCAAGAAAATAGGGAAGACTCCTGCGAGCACCATCCATGAGAGCTCAAAAACAAGAATGCAAAGAACTATGGAAAGGCTGGAGTGCTTCAAGAGAACAGCCAGGCTTTATCACCCAACAAAATGGGGGCGGCCGAACCCAGGGCCCCGGCTGGTAGGGGGCCCACTTTGTGGACTATGAATTAAATAACGGTACATGACACTGCACGGTGGGGGGAGAATTCAGCAGCTCTTATCAAATGAAACAGTCCCTTCACTCGTGGTTTCAATGGTACCACAAGAATGACAATTACCAACAAAACACACTAGATTCTAAAGAGACACACTTTAATAAACATAAATCGCAAAGTAACATTTGTATTTCAAACAAATGGCAAAACATATTAGCACATTTTAACAAAACTCCCTTCACACTCATGCATCATGGGAATTCTGAGAGACGGACGCAGGCCGTCTACGGTGTCCACAGTGGTTTATTTACGGCGTCAACTTCCACTGGAAGCATTTCAGCAGCGAAGCATGCAGCCTACCCCACGTTAATGACTTGTTTTTAATGGTTCTTTTGTGCTTCTACTACTTTCTTCAAAGCTCTCTGTGGATCGCTTTCGTTTCTCGTCTTGACGGGTGCATCTAGCAAATACCACAGGGAGCATTTCAGAATCACTGATTTAACTGTTTATTGTTGATGTACGATCGGAAGTCTGTAACGGGTATTTTATTTTGAAGATTGACCAAATTCTC
>NC_060161.1:36836373-36838853 GCF_021292245.1 Micropterus dolomieu
TAATCCACAGCCTACTTTTTTCTGGATGTGTTTTAGGTTTTGGAAAGGGAATCAATCGCAACTCTCCTTTTAACCTCTCTGGGTACTGACTAACTATTAAGGGCCCCAGGAACAGCATTTTAGCATATCTTGGGGAAAAAAGCTAGTAAACAACTCCTTTTGACCACGGGTAAATGGAGCGCAGCAATGAAAGTGTTGAACCTCAGTTAGAGAGAGTCATATACTGCCAGGTGCTTATTTGCGGCGTGGCATAGCTCAGGGGCAACTGCAATTAGAATCATCATGAAGCCCTAGACAACACAATAATCAGGGCAGGAGGACGAGGCAGGCAGAAACAGCTCGCTTGACTTACAAAAATGTTCAAAATGAAGAAGTGTGAGAGCGTTTGTGGCGTTTCAGGGTACTACTGCGTGCAAACGCTTTCTCACATTGGTCACATCCGAATGGTTTCTCGCCAGTATGAACACGTCTGTGGTTTTCTAGGTCACCTGATTTAGAATAAAATTTCCCACAATGGTCACAGCAGTATGGTTTCTCTTCAGAGTGAACACGTTGGTGACTTTTTAGGTAACTTGATGTAGCAAAAAATTTTCCACATTGGTCGCACCAGTGCGGTTTCTCTCCAGTGTGAAGATGTTGGTGAATTGCTCGGTGAACTGATGTTGTGAAAGCTTTCCCACATTTGTCACAGCAGTATGGTTTCTCTCCAGTGTGAAAAAGATGATGTCTTTTTAGGGAGGAGATTGAAGTGAAAGCTCTCCCACATTGGTCACAGCTGTACGGTTTCTCTCCAGTGTGAATACGCCTGTGCTGTTTAAGTTGACCTGATGTAGTGAAAGCTTTCATGCATTGGTCACAACTGTACGGTTTCTCTCCAGTGTGAATACGTTTGTGTCTTTTAAGGTGCTCTGATTTACCAAAAAGTTTCCCACACAGGTTACACATGTATGGTTTTTCTCCAGTGTGAATACGTCGATGGGTTTCTAGGTGAGCTGATTGAGTGAAGGCTTTTCCACATTGGTCACAGCTGTACGGTTTCTCTCCAGTGTGACCTCTCTGATGAATCTTTAAAGATCCTGCTCTTGGGTAGGATTTGTCACATTGCTGACAGTGGTGACGCTTGAGTCCCTCTCTTTGTCTCAATTTCTAAAGAAACAGAAAGACATGCAGATAAAAAGATAGTGAGATTTTATGCTGGAGTGAGCTATCTAGAACCATAAATGGCTTTTAGAGCAAGTCTGTGGAACATAAAACAGTTTTTTAGTTTGACTAATGCAGTGCCTGGGTAGCACAGACCTAGACTTAATTTGATTTGCGACATTTTCTAGTTTCTAACAATAAGATTCTTCCTCTTAAGAAAAGGTCCATTTCTATGGTTCCATCATGTTGTCAGATCTTAACAAAATCAGAGAATTTTAAAGTTTTAAGTGTGAACTTTTGTCGAACGTGGCCAAGTTATAACTTTGGTACAAATCTGAGATTGTACTCTAAACTTTCCACGTTTAATGACAGTCACACATCTACATGCAAATATTCACTCCATGTCAGAGCACCAACTACAGGCAAAAGGAAGTAAGCCCTTTGACAAAAATAATTTGATTTACATGGCATTTGCACAGCATAGTCCACACTTCACGTACTAGTACAAGACTTTTAATTAATAGTAAGGCACCAAATGTTCTGCCACCGAAAACTAATCTGCCAAACATAGCAAAAAAAAAAAAAAAAAAAAAAAAAAAAAATAGCACTTTCGGTGTTCAGCATAACCAAAAAAATCCAAAGACATTTTACCAAACAACATATCGGCAGTGTAGAAGCATTTTAAAGTGTGATGCAAAACTCGCCGTTTGCAGACACAGTTCTGCTGAATTCCTAGCACATCCACTTCTTCTGTGGCTGACTTCTTAGAAGAGGCAACAAACGGACTGACCCGCTTCGAGTGTTTCCGTCACTCGTTTATGAGATGGCGATTAAGCTAGCCACACCTAAATTTGGAGTGCACACGCATTCAAGCCTTTATGGTAACTGAAACGGACCAGAGCGAGCTGACCGGCAGGTTAACAAGACTAGGGGTGGCTGTGGCTCAGGAGGAAGCGCGGGTTGCCCTTTAATTGGTAGGTTCAATCCCCAGCTCCGACATCGATGTCAGGGCAAGATACTAATTGTTCCGTGTGTGAATGTGTGTATGCCAAACTTGAACCTGGTTCCACAGGAGAGGAGCTTGATAGCTGAACGCTCTGGCTCCTAGTCTACTTTTGGAGACTCTAGGAACCACAAGTAACCCTGCATTCTGGGAGCGCAGTGCTCTGGTGGGGTAGTAAGGTATTATGAGCTCTTTAAGACAAGATGGTGCCTGACCATTAAGAGCTTTGTAGGTAAGAAGAATGATTTTAAATTCTATTCTGGATTTTACTGGAAGCCAATGCAGAGAAGCTAAGACAGGTTTTGTGACATTCCTGCCAGAGAAAGGGCCCCAGCAG
>NC_060161.1:36838873-36839711 GCF_021292245.1 Micropterus dolomieu
TTCTATTCTGGATTTTACTGGAAGCCAATGCAGAGAAGCTAAGACAGGAGAAATATGATCTCTTTTCCTGGTTCCTGTCAGAACACGTGCTGCAGCATTCTGGATCAGCTGAAGAGTCTTAATGGACTTTTTCGAGCAGCCTGAGAATAAGGAATTGCAGTAATCTAGCCTTGAAGTAACAAATGCAAGGACTAGTTTTTCTGCATCATTTTTAGACAGGATGGTCCTGATTTTCGCAATAATACATAGGTGAAAAAAGAAATTTGCTTAATGTGAGACTTAAACGACATGTCCTGATCAAAGATAACTCCTAGATTCCTCACAGTGGTGCTGGAGGCCAGGGCGATGCCATCCAGGGAAACTATATCTTTAGATAATGCGTCACGGAGGTGCTTAGGCCCCAGAACAATAACTTTTATCCATGTTTAATATTAGAAAATTACAGGTCATCCAGGTTTTAACATCCTGAAGGCACATTTGAAGTTTAGCTAACTGATGAGTTTCATCTGGCTTGATCGATAGATATAACAGAGTATCATCTGCATAACAATGAAAGCTTATGGAATATTTCCTGATAATATTGCCTAAAGGAAGCATATATAAAGTGAAGAGGATTGGTCCGAGGACAGATCCTTGAGGAACTCCATGACTAACTTTGGCATGCATGGAGGACTCATCGTTAACATGTACAAACTGAAATCGATCTGATAAATAGGACTTAAACCAGCTTAGAGCGGTTCCTTTAATGCCAATGAAATATTCCAGTCTCTGCAATAGGATCTGATGGTCAATGGTATCAAATGCAGCACTAAGATCTAATAAAACCAGTACAGAGACA
>NC_060161.1:36839811-36840531 GCF_021292245.1 Micropterus dolomieu
TATTGTAGTTCAAATCTCTTATGTATTTTATGGACTCTTTTGTGTAATATGATGAAGATTTGAAGGTACAACCGCACATAAGGTCCATTGTAATAGGGAGGAAAAAGGAGCCAGTGGAGAATTTAATTTCCAAGATTAATCTACAAGTAAAAAACTTGAATATTCTCTGACATTATAGTCACACATTTATGAGAGAAACTTCACTTTGCAAGGCTGCAGCATCACACACACACCTCTGTATTATGCATGCAGTGGAAAGATCAGATTTAGCAGTGAGGAAATGCTTGTGAGTTTAACCCACAATCACTATCATGCCCTATAAAGACTTTGCTGTGGATTGAGTGTATTCAGAAGACAACACAGTGATTTTTATTTATTTATTTATTTATTTTTGTGACTTTACTTTCAGGGAATTTGTTTCCTTGTAAATTTGACACTTTGATCTAGGATTTCTTTTCCCGGTTTATTAACCCCCACCCTGGCTCCCTATTTTTAGGACATGTAAAATAGTCAATTTAAATATGTGAATACACTTAGGATAATTAAGTGTACAGATGGGGTGCAGCCCACGAATACATGGTAACCTCGAGTTAATCACGAACAAAACCAGCTCGGAGCAGTTTGTGAGTGAATTGCGGTGGCAACAAACCTCGGGTAACGCCTATCCAACTTTCGTAGTACGGGTTAATTGGGAAGTTACACCCGACGTCACGTAGTTAC
>NC_060161.1:36840631-36849393 GCF_021292245.1 Micropterus dolomieu
GATTCTGTCATCAGCTTTAATGTTGAATAAACCAACTACAGGGAGCATAATGTGATATTGCTATTTTCAGCCTAGTTTACAGGAAGTATTTTGTATACAGCATAAGCAGTAACTTTAAGAGGGCAAACCCAAGTATACTAAAATTTAATAAAACAATACAGAGATAATATTGATAAGCGTGATGATTTGGGGCTCTATGATGTTTGATGCCAGAAAGTTGCTAAGTCGTCTCAAGAGAACTTTTACTACGCATTTTTAGTACAATAACCTCACGATTCACAGCAACTAAATCCCTTTTCGACTGAAAGGCAAGAGATTATTGTAAATAAGACAGAAGAGTGCTGCAACAACACCAACAAATCCGCCTGAAAGCCGGCCAATTGCGGCACAGCTTTATACACACAATCAAAGTAATAACGGGCTGTTAAACAGGGGCATGGCAGCCCATAAGTTACACCAAATACTTGAAGGGCACATAGTATGGATGGTATGGTTTGTAAAAAGAAAAACAATGGTTCAGTTATTTTGACATAGATTTAAAAGATCAGATGTTTGGTCCAGCAACTCAAATTTAGCTTTAACGTACGAATTTCAGCTGCAGCAAATGTTGACCTGGAACTCCGCTGATTCTGTCATCGGGTGGTTTAGTGGCTGAAAATGAGATTTTCCTTCAGTTTGTCTTCGCTCTGTGGCTGCTTGTGCAGCTCGTTAATGGCACTTTTCGTCCGCAGGCTAATCACAGCCTGGATGGGGCTTAATACTATAAAGTTTGAGGTGCTACAGCAAATTTTTAATGTTGAACTAGATGGTTATGATGATTAATGTGTTAGAACTTAGCATTTATGCATGTAATGATGAATGAATAAAAACAACCCCCAAAATTAAAAATGCTCTGTTGTTTAAGTGGAATTTATATTATATTAATGAAAAGCTTTATATATTATACTATAGTGTGTGTGTGTATGATGATGATGAATACAGTAACATTATACTAACAGTATACTCTTGAACTTTATATTCATTGTTACTATCTCTATATAATAGAGAGAGAGAGAGAGCTTTGAAACACTGTACGGCATATTTGGCACTTTGGGCGCTAAAGGTGTCTAATTCGCGATATTCCTACAAAACCTGTGCAGACATGGGCCTGCTGATTTTAGTTTTTTAATCATGGAAATTCATTGGTCAAAATGTGTATGAACCTTGATATAAGGAGCCTAGTTAATAAGGATACAACAGCTGGGTTGTTAGGTTAGCACGATGTACATAGCTTCTATTCTAGTGGGGAAAACTGCTGTGTACGTCTATGAAAACCATTATTACATGAACAAAATTATAACTGTAGAGAGAAACAGGGTGAGAGCGCTCCGTTTATTTATTCTCATGCCTAGGCTAACTAAGTGATTTTTGCCAAATCTTTGTTTTTAACTTTGTTATGGCGGCTAGCAGACCCAAGTGCATGTGGTAATGAAATTGAGAAATTAAATTAGTGTTCTCACACAGCTGAGGGCTTTATTTCGTTTTCCCTTTGATGGACAGAATTCAAAATCGAACGGTCGAATATTCGGGTCCAGCCCTAATAAATAGTAAATATGGCCGAAACATGGACATTTGCCCGGTATATTTTTGAAAAATTGTGTAAACCAGGCGAGGATAAAGATATTTGTTCCTACATTGCATCTCCATTTAGTCTGCAATAGCAAAATAAATAGGATCCTTTACAATGCATCCATATTCCTTAGCTTCTGATAGATCGAAGGAGATCAGAATTATGCATTTAGGTGTTTTTCCTGGAACCCATATACATTTGCTGTGATCTTGGTGTCAAAATATGTAATTAGCAAGTTTATTTGTATAGCAACAAGGTAACACAAACTTAAACTTTGTTAAAAATAAGATTAAAGTTATTGTCATTTCGTCTTTAAAATAAAGTAAGTAAATTATTCATACATTCCAGAGATGAGACTTGTTAACTATGAGTGATAAATTATCATAACCTTTGTCTTTACCGGCTGCCATTTAAATTATATATAAATTGTATTTATATTGTTAGCATTTTATTGATACATTTATTGAAAAAAATCAATTCAGAACAGTAATCAAATTTAATATTTAAAGTGTTTTCAGAGCAGCAACAAAAGAGAAGTTTACAGCAGCAAAGTCACTATATAAAATCAGTATCTCACTGTAAACAAATGAAATACTGAGCGAGTATATCTGCATATTACTGTTATCTGCTGACATCAGACGTTGAGAGAACAATTTTACCTGACTTCATTGTCATTGAGTTTTTTTCTCTTCTCGTGCCTAGAAGGATAGCCCCTCTTCATCCTCTGATCAAAGTTGTAAACATTTGCTTTCACCTTTGACAGGAAAGTGAGGCAGTGTCCATCAGCTCTGCGAGAGTGATTTTATTATTATAACTAGGTATTAGGGGTGGGAGAAAAAATCAGTTCTTAGATGCATTGCGATGCGGACGAGGAAGATTCTGGGTCGATGTAACAAATGTCAAAAATCGATTCTTTAAATGTTAGTTGATAACGTAATATTGACCAACATCTGTTGTGTGGCGTGCACACAACAGATGTTGTCACACAATCATTAATATCAATACGCATGTAAGAGTTTAACCCGCACGGTGGCACTCGACGCTTAGCTAGCTCTCTTTGTATCCTGTGCGTGAGGCCGAGCGAGCGGCAGAATGTGACGGTGAAAGTTAGTGGGGAAAAAATTACATGCAGTGAAGGTCAGTGTGTCCATTAATAAGTCTGTAGTTTCCCCAACTGCTTGAAAAGTGAAGGCCGTTAGCGCTAGCTAACATCCCCCCCTACAGCACGTTTTTTGGCTGTTGTGTAACGGTAGATAAATTGGTAACGAAGTAATACTAATTAGCTCAGGTGTATGTCATTATTAACTTACCTACTTTCCCAGGGTTGAGAACATCAGGCACAAGCTTAGACTGAACTGGTGTACAGCTGTCTGTTTTCTTATTTACAATCTGCTTTCAACCTTGTTCAGGTACAACTGTGTCAGCTTAAACTAGTTTTGAATGTTGAAGACTAAAATTATGCTTTTTTTCAAAATCTAAGAAGTCTCTGGACAGTCTTCCAGGTATTTTTACTATACATGGTGAGCAGATCGAACGAGTCAAATTGTACAAATATTTGGGTATATTAATTGATCAAATTATATGCTTAGTAATTATTCAGAGATCCTGTATAGAGGGAAAAAATTATGCATCAAGATGCATCGATAATGGTTTAATAATCCCATCATAGCCCTTTGAATTGTGATCGAGTCGTGAGGTGCCCAGAGATTCCCACCCCAGATTCTTTGGGTGTGTTTAATTCTCATTTTGTTTTAAATATACTGTTTGAATAGTGCTATATAAATAAAGTTTATTATAATTCAAATCTACTAATTTTGAAGTTCTTCATCTAACAGGATCTCACAATAGGCCCTATTGGAAACCAGATTTTGAAAATCAAAGCACCCAGTTGGTAACAGGAGCTTACCTGGTGGCTACAGACCGGGTTTGAGTTTTAAATAATGTAATTAATTTAAAATTTCTGCAATGCAATTTTATTCTTCTGTTGTTTCTGGCCGACTACTTCTGCGTACTTTCAATTTTATTTATATAGCACCAAATCACAACAGCTATCTCACAGCATCATAGAGTACGGTCTAGACCTGCTCTTTATGAAAAGCGCTATTTCCAGAAGCCCAACAGTTCCCACCAAGAGCAGCACTAGGCGACAGAGGCAAGGAAAAACTTCCTTTTAAAGAGGCAGAAACCTCGAGCAGAGCCATGAAACAGCCACAGAAACGATTAAAATGTAAAAGTGTGCTCTTTAAGGAGATTTATTTTCCCATTTGACTTTTCCAACTCGCAATTCATCTCTTTTCTGCACTTCCTGCAGGACATTCAAAATAATTCCAGCCATAAATTCTTCCAGCTGTCTGCATTTACACACATTTTGACATGTAATTTTTTTTAGTTTTACCTCAAAAAAACAATCCGTGATCTTTACACAATTTGCTAGAGTACTTCACTGTGAACAAGCGGGCATACGTGGTAATAACATACCGATCATTTATTTAGCATGCAGTACATACGGAGTATGTAATAGACAGTATATTGTCACTATGTGGTAGAGACACCAGGGTTTTTCCTGGCTCAAAATGGGCCTTTGCGGGCTGACTTTGAGCGACTGTAAGCATGGCCGGTACAGTAAAGGCAAGGAGTTATCTTATGACTGAAATCTATGCATTTTCTTGTAATTTCTTACCATTTGATAAACAAAATATAACCACAACCTGGAGGAGTAAAGGCAAAAAAGTAAAGTATAATAATACTTTTACAGGTTACACTTGATTTAGATCATCTGCCTACAGATAGTTTATTAATTGAGATTCAGCAGTTTCACAAATAAAACCTTTCTCTGATATTAGCCTACACCACTGTGGTTAAGGTTTGATTAGTGCAAATGTTTGTATATTTATTATAATTTCAGATAATAGTGTAAGCTACTATAGCTTAACATTAGTAGCCTAATATTAATTCCAGTTGGACAAAACAGAGGTTTCATTTTTGTGGGTCATTCAATTATTGTGCAAGAAAAATGCTCTACATGGTGGTTTGTTTCATTTGTTTATGCAAATGAACTTGTCAAAAACTGTGCATTCAGAACAATGAGTTCAACATTTCTAAACTTTGCTGTAGTGCCTGAAACTTTACTGTCCCGCCTCCTCCGTGCTGTGATTGGTCGGTTCACGAGAAGTCACTGACGAGCAGCTATGCACACGGCTGCATGAAAGGCTCCCGATCTCCCTGCGGAGATTAGCAGTCAGGCGAGAACGGGAACAGGTGAGCGTCACATAGTGCCCAGAAAACCTGATCTGGAGAGGGCAGAGGAGAGTCCCGGAGCCAAAGAGTAAAATGTAAAAGTGACGGTACACTTCAAGCACAAAGGGTTCTTAAATTGTGAGAAATAACAAGCAGTCATCGCTCCCAGTAACGCAAGCTTGCATGTATCATGGCAGGCCATTTCTCTGTCCGTGATTTTGTTGAACACTAAATAATCACTGGTTTATGAGCTTTTTAATATTTGGGATTCTTTTGGGAGGAATTCACATGCTTACGGTGGACGTGGTGCAAATCCTCCATTCTTCCTGGTTATGGTACCAGAGGGACTTACATGGGGAAATAAATTTAGGGTTGTACTTAGGTGGACGATAGACTGGAGCAATCAAAACCACAGAAGGTTTATTCATAGTAAAAAGCTGCGATTCAAAACTTGAATAAGGATCACAGTCTTGTATAAGTGGTATTTACTTTATAGTGTTTCAATTAATTTTTTTATTGTACTGTCCATCCGTCCATCCATCCATCATCAACCGCTTATCCTGCGTACAGGGTCGCTGGCGGCTGGAGCCAGTCCCAACTTACATCGGGCAAAGGCGGTGTACACCCTGGACAGGTTGCTAGTTTTATTGTACTGTTTGTAATTTAATTGTATTCTATTTGTAAGGCACTTTGATTGAAAGCGCTCTATAAATAAATACATTTATTATTATTACAGTACGTTCGAATGTGATTTCAAAGATGTGCTCTAATGTCATTTATGGTTTTAGATAGCTCACTCCACCATGACATCTGCCTTACTGTGTTTCTCTCTCTTGATATAGAGAAGGAGACGAAGAAATGGACTAAAACGTCATCGCTGTACGCACTGTGACAAATCCTTCACATCTGGATATTTGAAGATTCATCAGCGAGTTCACACTGGAGAGAAACCGTACAGCTGTGACCAGTGTGGGAAAACTTTCACTCAATCAGGTGCCCTAAAAATCCACCAACGTGTTCACACTGGAGAGAAACCGTACTCGTGTGAACTGTGTGGAAAAAATTTCAGGTCGTTGGGTAACCGTAAGTATCACCAATGTGTTCACACTGGAGAGAAACCGTACTCGTGTGAACAGTGTGGAAAACATTTCACTCAATCAGGTGCCCTAAAAATCCACCGACGTGTTCACACTGGAGAGAAACCGTACTGGTGTGAACAGTGTGGAAAAACTTTTAGTCGATCAGGTCACCTAAAAAACCACCAACGTGTTCACACTGGAGAGAAACCATACAGGTGTGAACAGTGTGGAAAAACTTTCAATCGATCACATGTCCTAAAGAAGCACCAACGTGTTCACACTGGAGAGAAACCGTACTGGTGTGAACAGTGTGGAAAAGCTTTCGCTCAATCAAATGCCCTAAAACTCCACCAACGTGTTCACACTGGAGAGAAACCGTACTCGTGTGAACAGTGTGGAAAAGCTTTCACTCAATCAAGTGCCCTAAGAACCCACCAACGTGTTCACACTGGAGAGAAACCGTACTGGTGTGAACAGTGTGGAAAAACTTTCAAGTCATCAGATGGCCTAAAATACCACGAACAAGCTCACACTGGAGTGAAACCATACAGCTGTGGCAAATGTGGCAAATCTTATACCAAAAGAAGACCCCTTACAAGACACAAATGCATTGACAAAGCATCATTGTGACAGTTTTCACAGAGCCGAGCTAAACAGCAAAATTAAACTGCAGTACCCGGGTTTCGACCAGGAGAGGGCAGTTGGATTTGGTATACAGTATATACAATATGAACAGGTCTGAAATAGAATGATCAATGTATAATAAGTGGTAACCAGTAAACAGGTGCTGATTAGAGACAGAGTTACTGGGTTATTGCACAGGAATTGTTCCTGACACTGAGAGTCAGAAATCTCAATCAGAAATGTGATGTTCCCCAGTCTCACCTGCTGCCTCCTGTCAGTCAGGAAGTTTGTGATCCACTGACAGGTGGAGGCTGGCACGGTGAGCTGGGTGAGTTTGGTGCTGAGGATGTCCGGGATGATGTTGAACGCTGAGCTGAGGTCCACAAACAGGATCCTGCATATGTCCCTGGAGAGTCGAGGTGTTGCAGGATGCAATGCAGTCCCAAGTTGACTGCATTGTCCACTGACCTGTTAGCCCTGTAGGCAAACTGCAGGGGGTCCAGCAGGAGCGTGGCAGTTTTTATCCCACTATATGTAGAATTCAAATGGTTCACAGTAAAATGTCCACAGGACCTGAATCCATCAACAACACTACTAAATAAATCTTAAATTAAAGGTTCTCTGAACAAAAAGTAATCTGTCGCATCTTATTTCTTTCTTTCTGCCTAAATATTACAAAGTGTGAAATCCAACATTTCCACATTTAGAGAAAAGACTGAAGAGAAATCCTGATCCACCTCTGTTACTCTGACATGTACAGTCACTAACACCCTGTTGGCTTCAAAGGACTGTGACTAGTGTCTTTACAGGAACCTGTGTGGACCTGGATCTAGTCTCAGAGTCCTGTTTATCCAAAGCAAGCATCAAGAAAGCCTCAAATACATACTAGTAAGAGCTAATATCACATAGTTTTAAAGCGGTATGATGTGAAACACGGGGGTTACCAGGGGAAGCCCAGAAGCGAGAGAAATATCACGGAAAATCCGCGTATTAAGAGAAGAAGAAAACCGTAAACAAACAAGCATCGACACCTACGCTGATGTCAGCATTGTTGAAATTTTTAACTTAAGATGCTGCATAGAACACATGAAGTCAGGAATTTATTCAACTTTCTTTTTTAGTCTCTGCTTGTTTGTCCTACAATCCTACAATAGTGTATTGATTATTGACAAATATATATATTGACATTTAGTTTACCTCTCCGCCACTCTGTAGGGCGAGAGACTGCAGGAGTACTGTGTCGTTCCTGTTTACAGCATTTTGAGCCCTTGCAGCCTCTTAAACTCAATCACTTTCCAAGTGATGTCAGTAAAGTGTGTGAGGGCTTAGGGGGTACATTGGGACTAGGCCACGGACCGTAAGCACTGGGATTGGTCGGCTGGGTAGCCTCGCAATGCCTCCGAGCCGACAGGACGTGGCCCGTACTTTCTGGTAAATTTTACGGCGTAACGGGGGGCACGAGAGGAACAGAGAGAAAGCGAGAGGGATGGAAGGAGAGGGAGGAGGGAGGCAGCCTACACAATATACACACAGAGGTACAGACCGTAAAGGTGATGTTGCTACAGACTAAATGAAAAATGGTACAGATATTTATAGTAGTGTTAATGATAATAGTCGTAATGTTTATAATAATAATAGGACTAGTAACAATAATTGTTGTAGCAGAGGGTGTCGAGCAGGAACACAGGGGCAGCAGGTGACTCGCAACCACAGATCCAGACTCCACAGCTCCAGAGCCAGAAACACCTGCAGGAAGTGATAGGAGGAGAGAGGAGAGGGACGAGAAAGCACAAGACTACCAGAAAGGGGAGAAGTTGTGTTAGTAACATGCAATAATGGGATGAGGTTGCATACAGAGGGAGAGAAAGTAGAGGAGAGAGGAGCTCAGTGCATCATGGGAAATCCCCCGGCATAACTAAGGGATGGTTCAGGAATCACCTGAGCCAGCCCTAACTATAAGCTTTATCAAAGAGGAAAGTCTTAAGCCTACTCTTAAATGTGGAGATGGTGTCTGCCTCCTGAACCCAAACTGGAACCTGGTTCCACAGGAGAGGAGCTTGATAGCTGAACGCTCTGGCTCCTAGTCTACTTTTGGAGACTCTAGGAACCACAGGTGCATTCTGGGAGCGCAGTGCTCTGGTGGGGTAGTAAGGTACTATGAGCTCTTTAAGATAAGATGGTGCCTGACCATTAAGAGCTTTGTAGGTAAGAAG
>NC_060161.1:36849493-36854393 GCF_021292245.1 Micropterus dolomieu
TCCCGCGCGGCGCATGCGCGGTGCAGCGCACGTGTAATGGCGGAGCGCGCAGAACAAACAATGATCCGTCTGATTGATCTGTGAGGAGGCTTTCTTGTTAACCTTCACTGTGACTTCACCGCTGCTTGTTTTGGGAGTGAGTGCTTGAATCTCTTTCATGATGTTTTGAAGATACATATCTCCTTGTGTATTTTAGCATAGTGCTGGTAGATACGTGGCAATGATGATACCGAAGCTGCAGGCAACTATCACAGTTTTCAAACTAGCGTAGGACATATAGGGCACAGGACGCGTGAAAGGACAAACGACACAGGTAGCCATTCATTCATTAAGACAAATAGGACAAACGAGACAAGACAAACATTCATTCATTCATGCAGGCATTCGAGGTGCTTTATATAATCAACATTAGTGCTGGGTTGAAATTGATTGGGTAGAAAGACTAAAGGGCGTCACATATTCTCTTCCACACGGCCTTTGTTACTGTCTGCTGTTATATATATGCTGTCATTATGCCTCTTATATAGACTCTGAAGGTTAACTTCCGGTTCATCTTGGGGGTTAGTTCTTCTACATTCACAGAAACAAGTTAATGTGTTCTTTCACATAGTTTATAAATTCTGCATGTAACAGTACACTCTTAGAAAAGATGTGTTAAAAATTACACAAACTGTGTTAAATTCTTACACACCAATGGGTGAGTTTTGGGACAACCCTTGTTGTGTTAATTTTGACACATTCACTGTGTTAATGATTTTAACACAGTGAATGTGTCAGGAAGGTGAACATAAAAATGTGTAAACATGTGTAATATTAACACATAATGTGCTGTCCATGGCTACACACATTGTGTAGAAAGAAACAAACCCAAAAACCTACACAAAAAGTGTTAATTTGACACGAAATGAGTTAATGAAAACTCAGAATAAACAATTTATGACTCCAACGCATTTAATATCATACATTTATTACGTATTGGCAAAAAGATCCACAGCTATAGCTCTATAGCTGCAAACACAACTATACAATTTCATAGAATGGAATTTCAGCAGTAAAACAAATCTGACAGGACAGATATTTTCCAATTTCATTGGGCAACATGACACATAACCACACCTACGTCATTGCACTTATTTCAAAACTATGTATCTTGGATTGATGTAGATCTGATCATCTAAAAAATGTGTCTGAATATCTAGGGGTCGGGAATCTGACACACCAGAAGGAATTGTAACAAGTTTGTACTCCATCTTTTCCACAGCATGACTAAAAGTGATCATCAAAATATTTATCATTAACTATCCTTAAAAAAGTCAACACAGTCTTTCTGTCCAACTTTGGGAATAAATGAACAACTTCTCCAAAGATTGGTTGCTTTTCTGAACTAGCTGACAACATCAGAATGCTCCCTGTTCTGTATGAATGTCCACCTACACCGACTGTGTTTGACATATAAACCGTCTCTGTTGCCTCTTCTGCAAAGGAGCTCAGTTCTTCACTTATTTGGTCACCATGTTTCAAAGAATGAACAACAATAGGATATGCATTTGGTACAGATATCTGAACATTTAGTGGGTCCCCAAATTTCCAACAATACATTTGTTGCACCTGACGTTTATAAGCCAGAGTTTTTGATATATTCCTGAAATTGCACACAGCATGTGCTTGCCGTTTGAGGGGATTATGCTTTGCTTCAAACCTCATACACCAAAGTTTTGACAAAGATCCAAATTGAATCAACATAGTTGGATAATGTGTCATGAAATGGTGTTTTGGGATGAGGTGTCGATCAGGATAAAGTTCTTTGAACAACTTATGATGATCTATGATAAGCTGTTTCAGGAACACTGCAAGACCTCTGGTTACAACAGGAGCAAATATAATGCTACATATCTCTCGTAACAAAATGAACAACTGCCAGTGCAGACTTTCAGGACTGACAATGTCCCCCAAAAGAAGAGGCAAGTTTTGTATGAGACACCACATCTGTGCTGCTGTTTGTTTGATGGCTGTCTCAGATTTCAGGTTAAGGATTACACTTGGTTTGTTTTTTGTGTTTGAATACCCATAGTCGTAGCTGGCTATCCTTTCATTCAGCTGTTCCAGGCACAACAGCTTTTCTTCAAAAATGTAGTGTCGAAGTAAAAGTTTTACTTCCAAAGGTGCAACACCCTCCAGCACATCATGCATTATGTCAACCCCTACATTTTCAGTTACATGAAAGTATTCCAAAGTATTCAAGCACGAGTCTTGTTTGATTCCTGTAACAGTGACATCATTCAACACAACATGCTGCTGGTAATTGTGTCTGTCTCTCTTTTCAAGATCATCTTCATTGAACACACTTTGTGAAGTTGTTTTATCAACAAGGCAAATATGGCAGAACCTGTTAGCAGAAAAACGTTCTGCGTAGCCACACAGCGCATGACAAGCAAGATTGTCAACAGTAAAAAGGCAGATCGTTCCGTGTACTGTGTGTTTCTCCTCTTATCTTAATGTTAATGTCTCTAGGATTTTTATGTCATCTAAGAAAGGCTGAAAAATCTTTGCAAAGCCATATTTTTCTCTGTCAATAGCATTGAATAGAAGGCTAAGGTGAATGTTTACCAAGCTTGAATTATACTCCGGGGGCAGGTTTCTCAATGAAAAATACACTGCTCCCATTTTATGAATCTTTGTTTTTGACCCAAGAGGATTAACTGTCTCCAGATCATCCAAGTATAGCTGAATCTGTAGAGCATCAGGATGTGTTTTGTATAGTTCATGTCTAGCAAAATGAGCACCATCACAATAGTCACGCATCTTTCCATCTGTACTTCTATGAGACTGCAAATACAGGGTCTGAAATTTCTCATTATTAAAGATTAATTTTAGAGTTTCGAGGATGGAAATATACTGAAATGTATCAGCTGGGGAGAGAGAGAGAGAGACACAAACAACAGGGGTACAGGGAGTCAGAAAGCTTATTTGATAAATGGTGATGCCCATCACAATTTCTTAAGCCTAAAATGAATTGCTTATTTTGTAAAACCAACAGCCAAGATTAATTTTACAATCACAGATTTCACAGCTAAGGAGGTTGAACTAGGGAATGTTTGTCATTTTTGCTTAAAAATTACTCTTACAAAGTCTCAGTCAACGTTCAGTCAAAACCGATCAGTAATATATATATATAAGCAGTTAATTATTACTTACCATCATTACAGTTTGGTTTCTGATCCAACAGAGTGGTTACACTCCCCTTCTCCAAACGTTTCAGTTTTGGAATAACCGATGATTCCCATCTTCGGATTAGCATCTCTCCCTTTCCCTCAAACATCTTTCCAAACTCTGCATCTAGTTAAAGTTGTTTAGACAGAACCAGAATGTGAGCTATTTCCAGAACACCTTTTAACAAATCAAAATAACATAACATATTAAAAATCTCTGGTAAATATGCAAATTAATAAAATCACACTTTGATATTAAATAGTTTTTAACATCCACCACACACTAATTTGGACTCTACATCTCTGTTTTATCCATCTAAAAATATAATGAAACACATTCGATAAAAGTCAAATAAAATTCTTACCAGGGCTGGCGGATGAAACGGGGGTACTGTTTGCAAATGTCACCAACTGTTGGCATCTGCGTGCTGATCCAATTCCTGCAATGGTTGAAGGTCTTTTCCATTGCAGTTTTGATGGTGGAGATGTTCTCAGATGATGGCTTCATTCTCTTGATGATGGTCAACCATTCAATTGGGTCTTCATCAGCTGGTGACTGTGTAGACTGTGTTCTGTAGATAACATCCCTGTGCGCTCATATTCAGCTATTGTATCAGGTGCCTTCCTGCTCAGGAATGACTGTAACGGCAGTGAGTCTTCGGCCTAATAAGGAATTACGACAATGCAAAAATAAAAACAGAGTTGTTAAGAATAATTTAGAGAGTTTTACTGCAGTGCTCACCTGAGTACTTTCAGTCTGGGTAGGCTGAACATTGATGATCTGTAGGTGGATTTCAGTGGCCACACAAACTTGAAATTTGTCATAGTCTTGCACAGCTGTGGTGATGTCACAGTCAATGTAGTCATTGAAGTCTTTGTTATATTTAAGAAACCGTTCTAACTGAACAGGATGGGAGAATTCTGAGTAACAGAATGTCAAAAGTTGTGGGGCATCACTGATGTGGAAGATCTTTTTGCATGTTTCTGTATTGTCTTTATAGATACTAAGTACAGTTTTGGTCAGTTGTCCAGTGTCAAAAGACCCAAGAGTCCCAGGATCCTCTAAAGATTGGTCCATTTGCTGAATAATAAAGAAATAATAGAATGTTAATATTTAGACAGATAATGCAGGAGCCACTTTTTACTGATTACAATACTTTTACACAAAGCATTAGCTGATATAGCGGCTCATTTCTTTTTTCCAACATAAAATCTATACACTTATTGTTAGGTAACATGAGGCTGCAGCTTACTTACACTTTCATACACAAACAATCTTACAGATCTGAATGAACGTTAGATGGCTAAATGTTCTTAAATGTATTTGTATTAAAAGTAAGTTCAATTAAAGCTGCAAGCAGCGTTGGGCGGGCCCTCGCACTTGTAGCGCGTCCGCGTGTGAGCCGGCCGAGTTGCATATTCTGGAGCTCTGCCGGTGCGGCTGTGAATTTCCTACGCGGTTCCGACGCCGCATGAAGGTGTTATATGTCACTTCCTGTGTCCCCTATGTGGAGCTACATAGCACTTGCCGCTATTAATATAAATCGGTATTGACGTGTAGATGTCTGCGGGGTGGGAGAGTTAACAAGCACGTAAAGTTTGTTTCAGATGTGAGCATGTACACTGAACAATAATGTACCCAAACAATAAAATAAATTCCTTTTATATTTCCCTGCCTTGTTGTTTATGTG
>NC_060161.1:36854493-36862948 GCF_021292245.1 Micropterus dolomieu
CATAAAATTCAAAATGGCCGACTTCCTGTTGACTTTAGGCTATGGGTTCTTGAGGCTTTTTTGTGCGTCTTGATACGATACATGTCCCCAGAAAATTTCGTACATGTAGGTTGAACGTGAACGAGGGGCTAATCATTTCCAATTTTCAAGGTGGCGCTAGCGAGTCATTTTGCCACGCCCATGTGCGAAACTTGTAGAATACGAAATTTTTCACCGGTTCTGACATGTTTGCAAATTTTGGTGACTTTTCGAGTATGTTTAGGCCATGTCATTTGGGCCTACTTTGCAGAAAAAAAAAAAAAAAAAAATATAATCCGAGCAGATTCAATAGGGACCTCGCACGGTCGTGCTCGGGCCCTAACTAGCCATGGCTATATGAGGTAACTTACATCATTAGCTAACTTACACAGCAAAGAAAAGAAAGAAAGAAGAAAATAAATATTCCAGCCTCATGATGCAAAAAAGTAGTAAGCCAGGCTCTTCAATCATAACCTTCATCATAACCAGACCTTTTTAATACCACCCAGGATGAAATTTAATGCCAGCTTCACTTCCATACAATGTAAAATCTGTATGAATTTGAAACTCGAGAAAATTATTATTCACCAAGTTACCCAAATTTTATACTCACGTTCATATTTAATCACATCACGAACTCTATGCTATGAAGCCAAAAATACAAAATAAATAGAATAATAAATGAAACTAGTGCAGTATGTGTGTTATAATTAGTTACAACCTGGCTAAAATAAGGTAATGTAATATAATATGCTAATTTGAATGCCAATTATTTTTTTAGCCTGTTCTGTTTTAGCATATAAAGGCTGCTTGAAATATAGTATTATAACGTATAGTATCAGAATCAGCTTTATTGCCAGGTATGTGTACACATACAAGGAATTTGACTCAGGATTGTACATTGCTCACGATGTATTGGCTTGAAAGCATCGGGGATAAGTAGTTGGGCTCCGTTTTTTTTTTTTTCCCTAGTCCTGGTGATTGGCGCATTTGGGTTTGTTTAATAATGTGCGTTAGTTAGCCTACAACAGCGGCGTAACGGCGACACACAGACACGGTCCTCGCCTCATACACAACTGTCTCACCGTTACTGTTGTAACATTCACTGACCAGTAATCTGCAGCGGGTCTTCTAGCTCGCTCCGCTGTTTCATTAGCGCTCGCCATAGTGTGACTGACTCGCACACTGATCCGCTTGTTGAGCTAACCTCAGCGCTGCTGCCCTCAGCCTCGTCTCGCAACACGTCCGTATCTCTGGCCTTCTGAATTTCAGACACTTGCCCATTCTGAGCTAACGTTAGCTTGTTAGTAGCACGTCAGAGACGTTTTTTTTTTCTTTCCTAACAACTGACTGACTCGTGCCAGAGCTTGGATGCCAGAGTTAGGGGTCCACAGTCACAGTCCAGAGTAACAGTAACGTTACCTGTACTGCCATAACGTTATAACATCCAAGTCACACCAAACGGAGTAAGTTAACGACTTAACTTACCCTCATAAAAACGGCGCACAACTAACATTAATGTTAAAGTTAAATTTCCATCTTGCAAGCAGAGAAACAACACTTCATTTAAAATAAATCGTATCTGCTGTGTCTGTGCCGTTTTAATATTAAGTTATGTTAACGCTACAGTAACGTTACATAGCTTGCTCCAATGGCGGCAGAACTTTTTTTTTTCTCCATTATTCCAATCATTTTAGCTCACTTCTAACGTTAGATCAGCTAACGTTAGCTAGCTACTACACTTTAACCTACACATAACGTTAATCAGTACAGAGTGCACCAAAATGATTAAAATAATGCAGACAAGATCGTGCTTATTTTACTAGAATGGAAACTTACCAACGTGTCTGAAATAAACTACCTTCAGCCTGAGCCTTTCGGGTTTTTTACTGCGCCATCCCCGGCGCCATTTTATTAACTCTAGTAATTGACGAACGTCTACGTTATTATTGAGTGACAGAGTAAAGTACAGTGTCCAACAGTTCTGTTAGAAACCAGATTAAACCAGCAAAAATAACAACCGCACAATATGTCCATTTTACATGTAAATATAAGTTAAGAAATGATTTCAATAAGCTTACAACTTACCTCAAGATTCTTGCTAGCATTCACCACTGGCGCAAATTCCCTCCGTCGTGTCCACTTTTTTTATTCTGTTCCCGAAATGCACTTGAGCTCGTGGACAGTTGTCGTCAGTCGGCATCTAAGCGTAACTAAGCAACAGCCACCGTCTGTCGTCCTTCCTAGTTAGCCTACGTGAAGCTAAATTGTCTGTTCAAAAACATATTTAACATTATACTAGGAATAGTGTAAGTACTGGCTAGCTTCTAAATGGTGGGCATTACCAGTGTTGTTATATTGTCTCTGAGAAACGGAGATGTTCGGGGCTTCATTGACCACTGAGTTGCATTTTTTTTTTTTTAGGAATTCAGAGTAAAGTGATTCAATAAATAAAGTAAAAACACTTTGGGTCGGCTGCTGTTCAGCTAAATCAAATAGGCTACTGTAGCTGACGCTTTTTTAAATTGTGTTATTTTTTAAAGCTGACACAGGGTGTGTGTAAAGCAGATCAGTCTACACAATATTGTGTTGAATGCAGTGAACAAAGTCAGGTTGTGTTGATTTATAACTACACATAACTCTGTGTAAAAAAGCTGAATTCTTCCAACACATTTTTATTAAATATTGACACAAAATGTGTAGACTAGAGTGGTACACATAATTTGTGTAAATATTTTACACATTCCTTCTAAGAGTGTAGCAAAAACCATAAAAAGTTAGTTTGAAAAGGGGTTGGAAAAGTTTTGGAAAAGTAATGTAAATTAGTTTCAATAACACTTACGGGTGTGATTTGTTTTTGTTTTTTGTTTTTTTTTGTAACAAGTGCAGCTTGTTACAATGTTACAAAACAGCGACAGATGATCGTCTGCAGCTGAAGCATTAAAACAGAAGATATAGTGATCAGATAAGGAAGGTTTAATCTGCAGTGAACAGATTAGATTTAGCCAGAGACAGGATGCAGTCAAACGCAGCCCCCCCCCCCTTCAAATAACTAACATAATAAATAATAACATAACTAATACCTAAAACCTTTTGTTTAGAATAATATAATTCTGTTAAACTCTAGGAATTTTCTTTTGTTAGAACAAGCTGCATCAAACAATATGAGCTATCTAACTTCCGTCTCACAAGCACCTCGATTTCTGTGAATGAAACCTACAATTAAAACCTGCTTTCACAGAGTGGAATAACATGAACAGTTTGAGCCGTTAGGCTCAGTGTATGAATGTGTGTGACTGGTGAATGCAGATGTAGTGTAAAAGCGCTTTGAGTGGTCAAAGACTAGAAAGGTGCTATACAAGTACGGAGCATTTACTGGTTTGACTGGAGATGTTTTCATACTAGTACTGTTTCAGTCGATACCTTTTAAAGGTATCGCTACTTGACACCCATCCCTATCAGTGACCCATATTACTATCCTGTGTACCGCCAGTATTTTGTCAAATTGTAGATTTTAGCCAGTAAGAAAAAATGTAAAAGTACAATTTGTTTGTACTAGCCTTCAGTGACGCAGAGAGAGACAGTATTGTTAGTTCGGAACTGCTCGCTTCATAACGTTCAATTTAGATTTATTGTCGTTTTACCGATACTCAGGTACACAGCTTCTCTGCCGTCTCAGTCGCTGTAACTTACGTGACCAACATAATATACAATAATGCAACATAACGTCTCAGGACAGTGTGACAACAATCTTATTATAATAACCAGTCCAGCTCACTAACCGATTTGTTATCATCTAGTACATTTAGCTGTGCTCACATTGCTGAGCCTCCAGTGAAAGATACAGAGCAATGTTAGTTAGAGCCCTACCGATGTCTATCGGCTGATATGAGCCCATTGCATTTCATCGGCCGTTTATAACAGTAGATATGACTATTAAAAAAAGTAGTGTTTTACAAATACGAGGAATTTGCTGTGGTGATAAGGTGCTACACGCAGACAAACTACAAACTAAAAAACAAAGCTAATGCCGTGTTTATCAGTGGAGGAGCATTAATGTTAATAAGCCATTAAACTATAGTTTCTGACGTATTCTAAATATATCTGCCAGCCGCCTGTCTGAACTTAGTCTGCGTGTCTAAAAGGATTAAACCAGAGCGGACATGTAAATAAACGTGAGCTGAACAAGAATCTAACACTGCTTCCTGATTGTAGTTCTAACGTTGGTTAAATTAAATGTCAAAGTTGCAGGTCCTCGTTGTAGACAGTCACGTAGTATTCAACAGCAGCTGACTGCATAGACGGCATGATTTAGACGAATTGGTTTCTCGTCGCTTTAAGGATGAACTAGGTGTGAATATGCTACATTTAAGTTGTTGTAGATTATGTGTAAAGGGAAATATACATGCTTATTATCTCTCACTCTCTCTATTTACAGATGGCTGGAAAAAGTTGCACCTTCCAATAGCAAATATTTATTCATTTGCAATTGTTTACATGTTCACTTTTTGAGGGAGTAATGTCTTTTATTAACATAATCTCACGAAGCGGCTTCTCCGACACACCCTCAGAAACACCAGTGGAAAAACTGTGCACACAGCTCTCCTCTCCCTTCCCAACACTAGCTACCCTCCAGGCAGTCAGTGGACACAAAGTTGTTCCTGTGATGTAGAGACAGAGCTCAGTTAAAACTTGATTGATGAAAGATACTTTTGTTACAGATTAATAACTCGCCACTCTGAAACTCTCGCTCCAGTCCATGTTGCCAAGCTGGTCGGCAACATGTAGCCTACAGCTGAACCGAAGCCCTGCTTCTGATTGGCTAGTAGTCCTTAACTAGGAACTGCACATGTGCAACTCCCGACAAAGATCATTTAGAGACAACATGTGTCACTCCATAGCTAAAACAAAGCCTTCAAAACAGGGTGAAAAGAGGAGCTGCAGCAATGTGCAGTATGACAAAATATATGGTGTTCTGTGAAAATGAAACCACGTAAACCTGTTCTGTTACAACCCCTAAAAAGGATTATAGGCCTGTCTGATTTCAGGTATGGCTCCAAGAGGCTTTTTTTTTCTGGGTCTTGGGATGATACATGAACCGCAAGTTTTGTGCATGTTGGTGATTCAGTGCGCCGGGGCTGCATTGCTGAAGGGACACTTCCTGTTGCCAGCAGGTGGTGCTATGACATTGAGTGTTTGTTGACATGTGGATGTGTTAAGGGTGGGACTCTCATCCTACATGTAAAGTAGGATTTGGTGTTGTTTTGATGTTTTAAGAAGGGACTTCACTGGAAGGGAGTTCACTGACTCAGCCGACCTGATTTGCTCGGGCAGGCTGTTCCAGAGCCTCGGGGCCCTGACAGCAAACGCTCTGCCCCCTTTAGTTTTCAGTCGAGACTCTGGAACAGACAACAGACCTCTGAGGAACAGATCTCAAGGTACGTGCTGGTGCGTATGGGACTAAAAGGTCAGAAATATAACAAGGCGAGAGGCCATGAAGAGCTTTAAAAGTGAACCAAGAATTGGTTGCAGTGATTTCCAACTTGGGTGCGAAAGACCAAGAACAAGGTTTTCAAATGAGTTATAATTTAGTTTAGGTTTAGAGCTGATTAGTAGGCTAGAGTCCCAGATGGCTGCAACTCCACCTCCTCTGCCTGTGCCTCGAGGAATGTGAGTATTAATATGACTGGGGGGGGGGGTGGATTAATTTAGGCTAACATATTCTTCATCACCAGCCAGGTTTCAGTAAGACAAAATAATGGCCCCAGGGATGCACTTAACTATGGCCGCTGGCTTCGCTAACTTCACGTTTCTCAAAATGGAGCTGCCAATGATCAGAGTTGGTTTCTCAGCGGATGTTTCCCTTAATGGGGAAAATCTGTCAGACGCGAACAGATTGGTGATGACCCGTGGGCTTTGAATGCTTGCAACTATTCCTCCTTCGGACAGTAACCAGGTCACCCCTTCCTGGCTGCACAGGGGATGATGGGGGACGGCTACCACAGGCTAACTCAGGCCGTTCCGCACTGAATACCTGGGACTGGCTAGCTACAGTAGCTAAAGACTGATCTACCAAGGTGCGGAGCTGGACTTCTAAATCACTGAGCCTCGCCTCCATGTCTAAAAATAAACTACACTTATTACACGTACCATTACCGCTAAAGGAGGCAGAGGAGTAACTGAACATCTGACACACCGAGCAGGAATAAGTAGAATTGTGTCCAAACAGCTGCTCACTGTACTGGAAAACAACAATATTTTATTTTTATTATTTATTTTATTTGTATGGAAGTACCACAGCACTGAGACTGCCCTGCTTAAAGTCACCAATGACCTTTTAATGTCTGCTGATGAAGGCATGTGCTCAGTCCTTGTACTCCTGGACCTTAGCGCTGCTTTTGACACCATTGATCACAACATCATGTTAGACAGACTGAGGCACCTGGTGGGGATCTCTGGTACTGCCCTAGAATGGTTTTCATCCTACCTGTCAAATAGGAAGTTTTGTGTGTCTGTAAACAACTGTCTCTTTGTTCTGTCCAGTTAAATATTGTGTGCCTCCAGGGGTCAGTCTTAGGACCCATTTTGTTTTCCTTGTATCTGCTTCCCCTTAGACATATTATCCATAAACATGGCATTTCTTTTCATATTTCTGCTGATGACACACAAATGTACTTGCCCGTCAGATCCACAGACCCTGGAATGCTGAGTTCACTTAACTGCTTCACATAACCAAATCGATCTATGTTAACTTTTAAGGACACCGAGACCATTTTACACGCCTTCATCTCATCACGCCTGGATTATTGCAACAGCCTTTTCACCTGTTTAACCCAAAAATCTATTGACAGTATGTTTTAGAATTGACTTTAAAATTCTATTGATCACTTTTAAAGCTCTTCATGGCCTCTCGCCTTGTTATATTTCTGACCTTTTAGTCCCATACGCACCAGCACGTACCTTGAGATCCTCGGGCAGAGGTCTGTTGTCTGTTCCAGAGTCTCGACTGAAAACTAAAGGTGTAAAGAGTGTTTGCTGTCAGGGCCCCGAGGCTAAGCCTGCCCGAGGAAAGCAGGCCGGCTGAGTCAGTGAACTCCATTCCAGTGAAGTCCCTTCTTAAAACATACTTTTATAGGAGAGCCTTTCCCGATCTTATTTGACTTTATTTTATCCCTTTTATTGTATTTTACTAATTTTATATTTATCTTAAATGTTTATTTTAGTCTTTTCAATGTTTTCATGCTTTTATCTTTTATTGTTTTTGTATTGTCTCTTGGGTATTATTGTCTTTACACTTGTTAAAGCACTTTGTAACTTGTTTTTGAAAAGTGCTCTACAAATAAAGATTTATTATTATTAGATCTTAGTGCTGCATTTGATACCATTGACCATCAGATCCTATTGCAGAGACTGGAACATTTCATTGGCATTAAAGGAACCGCTCTAAGCTGGTTTAAGTCCTATTTATCAGACCGATCAGTATCGTATCAGTTTGTACATGTTAACGATGAGTCCTCCATGCATGCCAAAGTTAGTCATGGAGTTCCTCAAGGATCTATCCTCGGACCAATCCTCTTCACTTTATATATGCTTCCTTTAGGCAATATTATCAGGAAATATTCCATAAACTTTCATTGTTATGCAGATGATACTCAGTTATATCTATCGATCAAGCCAGATGAAACTCATCAGTTAGCTAAACTTCAAATGTGCCTTCAGGATGTTAAAACCTGGATGACCTGTAATTGTCTAATGTTAAACTCAGATAAAACTGAAGTTATTGTTCTGGGGCCTAAGCACCTCCGTGACGTATTATCTAAAGATATAGTTTCCCTTGATGGCATCACCCTGGCCTCCAGCACCACTGTGAGGAATCTTGAAGTCTCACATTAAGCAAATTTCAAGGACCGCCTTTTTTCACCTACATAATATTGCGAAAATCAGGAATAAAAATGATGCAGAAAAACTAGTCCATGCATTTGTTACTTCTAGGCTGGATTACTGCAATTCTTTATTATCAGGCTGCTTGAAATAGTCCATTAAGACTCTTCAGCTGATCCAGAATGCTGCAGCACGTGTTCTGACAGGAACCAGGAAAAGAGATCATATTTCTCCTGTCTTAGCTTCTTTGCATTGGCTTCCAGTAAAATCCAGAATAAAATTTTAAATCATTCTTCTTACCTACAAAGCTCTTAATGGTCAGGCACCATCTTATCTTAAAGAGCTCATAGTACCTTACTACCCCACCAGAGCACTGCGCTCCCAGAATGCACTTGTGGTTCCTAGAGTCTCCAAAAGTAGACTAGGAGCCAGAGCGTTCAGCTATCAAGCTCCTCTCCTGTGGAACCAGGTTCCAGTTTGGGTTCAGGAGGCAGACACCATCTCCACATTTAAGAGTAGGCTTAAGACTTTCCTCTTTGATAAAGCTTATAGTTAG
>NC_060161.1:36863048-36869874 GCF_021292245.1 Micropterus dolomieu
ACCAGAACCCGGACCGCAGGAGCCAAACAGCAGCCTCGTGCTCTGATAGCACCGATGTTCAGGTCAGTGTTCATGACTTCATCACGAGACTAAAGACACGAGGAAGAGTCTCGAGGGTCCGTGTATCATCCGTTCATTCTGTTGTTAGAGATCAGAGCCTGAAAACCCGCTCCAGGGTTTGTGTTGACGTGGTTTGATTTCCAAAGTGTCTCCGTGGTTCCTGTTTTCATCTTCAAGATGGCGTTTCTCTTTTCTTTGTTCTGTGGGTTTTCCCGCGCGGCGCATGCGCGGTGCGGCCCGTGTTGTGTCGGGAGCGCGCAGAACAAACAATGATGGTGAAAATGAAGCAGAGTCATTATATTTGCTCGTGTGTTGGTGAGTTTCTCTCAGTGACAAACAGTCTGCCTGCATTATTGTTCTCTGAATGATCGTCGTGCAGGTTTCAGCTCTAAATAGTATCTGTGGAGACTCTTTGTAGAGATCAGAGTCAGTCTGGAGTTTAGTTTTCCTCCTGCCTGTGGGGTTTCCACTATTTTTCTTTACTGAGATCTGTAACTTAGGGAGTTAAAAATTCCCCAGTATTTTGTTTCTTTGTTTAAAAACTTTTCTGGTCAGTGGTTGGAACTCCAATTTCTTGGAGCTTATGTTTCTCTGATTATTCAAACATGACCATGAATTTTTTTATTTGCGGTTAATACAAGTTAACACAATGAATTACAGAATATCATCACCACCAAGTTATTCTCACCTAGAGTCCAGTGAGTCTGTCTGTAGGATCCCGTCACCCTCCTCTCTCCAGCAGGTACTGGCCTCTATTGTGACAGCAATTCAGCTGGAGGTCTTCTTCTTCTTCTTCCCCTGTGAAAGGCAGCAGGTCCACGTTCGGCGCGAGCCTCTTAGTTGATTGTCCCTCCTAACACCGGGTCAGACATCTTATAAATCCACTGTGCAATCCAGCTGCCGCTGCTACAGCTAGCCTCGGGTTGCTACAGCTAGCCTCGGGTTGCTACAGCTAGCCTCGGGTTGCTACAGCTAGCCTCGGGTTGCTACAGCTAGCCTCGGGTTGTGCTGCGTTCCGTATTGTTGTGCTGCTTGGATTTAACGCTGCTCGCCTCCTCACTACTTCACCCTGAATCTCCACCTGGCTCCTTCTGAATAGCCTCAGTCTCATCTTCTTCTGTCTCATTTGCGTTTACTACATTCACTTCTATCACTCGGTCTGAACCTCGACAGATATTCCCAAAGTCAGCTCGATTGAGTACTATTTGCATATACAGTCTACAGTTATTTGATGACTAACGTTAAAAACAGGTAGTTACGTTTTTTTCCACACTGGAGACTGACCATATGACCATGATATAATTTAGTTTTTTTTTTAAATTAGTGATTTTTGACACTTGGTCTTGATATAGGAAACGCTTGTGTAGAAGATGTTAATGTGAGTGATCATAGCTGTGTGTTCTTTGACATTAACTTTCCTCTGTAAAATCTTGTTTGACACTATAAATGCAATTGTTTCTCCTTCTGCCCCTTGAGTAACTGTGTCCTCTAAATCAGACTGTAATGAATTCCTTCACTTCTTTGTAAATAAGATCAGAGCTGTTAGGACAATCATCTCACCATCACTTACTCAGAACTCTGCATGTGACCTGTCTCCTGCTCATTCTTGGTCATATTTTAAACCTTTGACATTACAGGACTTCACCTCTCTGCTACATACATTGAAACCTTCATCTTGTCCTATAGATGTTCTCCCTAATGTGCTATTCGTACAAGCGTTTGATCCTATTAAGAGCGCTGCTCGGGCCTCTAGGCCTGATCCGTGTCCGACAGCTCATCAAAATTATTAGCCCGAGCCTGTTTTTAGGGCCCGAGCACGACCGTGCGAGGTCCCTATTGACTCTGTAAAGATTTTTTTTCTCTTTTTTTGCTGCAAAGTAAGCTCCATTTTGGGGACCTGAGCATAATCAAACTCACCAAACTTTGCACACATGTCAGAACTGGTGAAAGATTTTGTATTTTATGGGTTTCGCGGATGGGCGTGGCAAAATGACTCGCTTGCGCCACCTAGAAAATTGGAAAAAATTAGCCCCTCGTTCACGTTCAACCTACATGCACGACATTTTCTGGGGACATGTATCATATCAAGACGCACAAAAAACGCATGATGGCCAAGCTGACAGCGAGTAAAACATGTTTGATCAATTTAGCCTCTCAAATCAACGCTAATACTTGGCTATAATAAAATTCGAGAGAGACTCACTTCAAGCATATCACACCGACGGTTAGTTTAATAAATGTTTGTTTATTAAACCACAGTGAGTAAAACCACATTTTTGAAACACTACAGTGAGGCAGGCAGGCTGCTCGCAAACAAAATGAGCAATAGCCTACAATCTAAACAAATTAAATAAATAATAATAATACCTAAATAAACGCCAAACTTGCAGGTTATCTTACCTTATAATGCAACCAAAGAACATCGACATTCTTTTTTCCAGTAGTTTCCAACAGTTAAACGAAAATAAAGTCCAATCAAACGAAATGTTAGAACAGTCTCTTACAGAGCATCGTGGAGAAAAAGAACAGCATCCACAGTGGAAGGTTTTAACCCCGTCCTCCTCTCTTCTGTCACTCTGCGCTGAAGACACGTTCGCTGCTGCTGGCGGGGACACTAAACGCAGAGTGAGCCAGTCTTGACAGTTGCGGTAGCAGGGTCTTGTGCTGTTTCGACCAGAGCAGCACATCTTGTCCATCACCTTCCATGTTGTGATTGAGGCGCATGTATTGCTGTACTTCATCATCTTCATCCTCGTCCTGCTCCACAATGTTTTCCCACTCTTCCGCAAACTCCGCCAGTGCTCTCTTCTTTGCTGCGTTTTGCGCACAGAAATGCTCGCCGCTGCATGAATCATCATTATTTTATAATTATTAGTTGGCCAAGTAGGCTATGATTCAATACATTAATTTAGAGGCAATCTGCAATCTGTTCGACAGTTTTTGACAACTGGCTTGCCAGACCTGACTGCTTTAAATATCAGACTAAAGCCTCGGTGGCCTGCAGGGTCTCTGCTACTTCTGGGACTGTTTCTGAAAGCTCATCTGGGTTCAAGGCATGCCGGAGTACAGTGTTGTACAGGTGGTCTTGACAGCCCAGGCGCTGGTATGGGCGAAGAGCGGCAACATAATTAGCGCCCTGATCGGTTACCCAGACAACAAAATTCATCACTGACGCATCAAATCCAAGGACTGAGTAATTGCTGCTGCAACTGTTTTCGAATATTGTTTGCTGTTTTGGCGTCGCTTGGTACGCTTGTTGTGGTGAGTACCCTGCTCTTCATGTCATATTGTGGTATGACATAGTGACAGGTGATTGACATGTAATTTATCTTACGGTGATCATCAGTTGTCATTCCCACATTTATCAACGCCATGACCCCCTTGATTTCTTCAACCACGTCCCCTCTCTTAGCATTCAGTTCTTTGCACTTTCGAGAGATTGTGGTGGGGTCAGGGAGTAAACTTGTTGCTGACAGATGTCCATGGGCTGTGTCTACATTTATTAGCTCTTGCAAAATACTTCACTTTTAACTGGTGTCGTTCCTTGTTTTGTTTTTAAAACATGCTGTTGTTAAGCCTGTACTTAAAAAGCCCAGCTTGGATCCATTACAACCTAAGACCTACAGGCCAATGTCCAAACTTCCATTCATGTCAAAAATTCTACAAGAAGTTGTAGCAGAGATTAAACAGCATATTGTTGATTTAGGCTAGTCTGTCCAGCTGAGCCTCAGGAGCGTAGGTGTTTTTGATTCTGCGATGTCCTTAGAGTACCACTCTAAACAATTGGTCAGAAACTGTTTCTTCCAGCTAAGGAATATATCCAAATTAAGAACACTGCTGTCAAAGGGCGAGTTGGAGATGATCATCCATGCTTTTATTTCCTCTCGTTTAGATTACTGCGAGGTGCTTTACTGTCTGTAGGCTGTTCAGAACTCTGTCATTGCAAGCCTAACATATGACATCACTTACTGTTTTTAGCATTTTCGCAAATATTTGTTAGCTTCTAATTGGTACATTTTTTTGTGGGATCAAAATACCCTCTACAAACTTATCGGCTTGAACCAGGGATGGTCTGTGCCTAGTTTGGTGCCAATCGGAGTTGCCACTTCGGAGGAATGAATTAAAATGGGTTTTTAAGTTTTCGAGATTTAGTAAAATGAAAATGTCATTGCAGAAGTGTCTTATACCATACGATTCGGCATTATCCCCCAAACATGCAGAAATAAGGTTTATGACTGTGCGATGCAGTGGTGCGTAGTTATGAGGCAAAATATGCCTTGGGTCCAAATCCCACTGAAATGAATGGGATTTCCCCAGGGTATTTGAGCTTTGATTATAGCGCCACCTATAAGCTGAATTGCACCAAAGTTTTCGGGTGTCATCAAGGCCCATGGAGAACAATTGACCAAAATTTGGTATCCATCGGACATGTAGTTATGGAGATACAAAATGCATGTAAATGAATTTTTTTTTAACTTTTAATATCCAATAACAGCTGGATGAATATGAACATATTTGGGTCAACTTTGGTGCCTGGAGTAAGGAGACCATGCTGAACAATTCGGCAACAACTTTCATGTCAATGTGAATAGTGTTTATAATTTTTCGGGTTAAATACGCCACCTAGGGGCTAGTTGAACCAAATTTTGCCCCTCAGGGGGGGATGTCACATGAGTGCTTCAAGTTTGGTGTTGATCGGCCATTCCACACCTAAGATATTGCATCACTTTTTTTTGCAAACATTTGGTAGATGCCGATCGGAATTTCACTTTCGGAGGACTAAATCAAAATTTTTTTCAGTTATTGCGATGGAGTGGGGGGAAAAGTGCAGGAAATGGGCGTGGCCTATACCAGGAGATTCAACCAGATTCCCTGAACGCGTGGATATAAAGTTTTTGATATAAGCTTTCGTGAGCGGGAGTTTCAAACCCAAATGTGTGAAAACTGGTTATAGCACCCCTTAGGAAGTGTGCAAATTTTTGCGCCTGCGGTCGCTGCAGTGACCTGGACTTATCCTGTTTTGCGTCTATAGCTCTTACCGTCTAGGCCACAGAAGAATAATAAAAATCCGAGCTAAAACAATAGGGTTTCCAGCCCACTTGGACTTGGACCCGTAATTAACGATCCCTATGCCTACTCTTGTGCATTTCCTGCAATGCTTTTAAAATAATTCCAGCTGTCTTTTCACACTTTCTACAGGAATTCTTTACATCAAATGTGAAAAACGAACTGTAGCCTTTACAAAATTTGCTTGAGTACTTCAGTGTGAACAGTCAGGCTTACATGGTAATAACACACTGATCATTTATTTAGTATGCCGTACATAGTGAGTGTGTATGACTGTACTGTCTATGAAATACTCATACGTGCTATGTGGTACAGTAGGTTAGTATGTAATTTCAAAGATGTGCTCTAATGTCATTTATGGTTTTAGATAGCTCGCTGCACCATGACATCTCACTTACTGTTTCTCTCTGTTGATATAGAGAAGGAGAGGAAGAGAGGGACTCAAATGTCATCACTGTCAGCACTGTGACAAATCCTTCACAAAATCTGGAAATTTGAAGATTCATCAGAGAGTTCACACTGGAGAGAAACCGTACAGCTGTGACCAGTGTGGAAAAGCTTTCACTACATCAGGTGACCTAAAAATCCACCAACGTGTTCACACTGGAGAGAAACCGTACAGCTGTAACCAGTGTGGGAAAACGTTCACTCAATCAGGTGACCTAAAAAAGCACCAACGTGTTCACACTGGAGAGAAACCATACTGCTGTGAACAGTGTGGGAAAACTTTCACTCAATCCAGCCAGCTAAAAACCCACGAACGAGTTCACACTGGCGAGAAACTGTACAGCTGTGACCAGTGTGGGAAAACGTTCATTACTGCAGGTCAACTAAAAATTCACCAACGTGTTCACACTGGAGAAAAACCATACCGGTGTGAACAGTGTGGAAAAACCTTTGCTCTATCAGGTACCCTAAAAATCCACCAACGTGTTCACACTGGAGAGAAACCGTACTGGTGTGAACAGTGTGGGAAAACCTTCACTCGATCAGGTACCCTAGAAAAGCACCAACGTGTTCACACTGGAGAGAAACCGTACTGCTGTGAACAGTGTGGGAAAGCTTTCACTACACCAGGTTACCTAAAAATCCACCAACGTGTTCACACGGGAGAGAAACCGTACTGGTGTGACCAGTGTGGAAAAGCTTTCACTCAATCAAATAACCTAAAACTCCACCAACGTGTTCACACTGGAGAGAAACTGCACAGCTGTGAACAGTGTGGGAAAACTTTCAGGACATCATGGGAAGTACTAATCCACCAACGTGTTCACACTGGAGCGACGCCGTACTGGTGTGAACAGTGTGGGAAAACTTTCAAGACATCAGGTGCCCTAAAAACCCACCAACGTGTTCACACTGGAGAAAAACCGTATTGGTGTGAACAGTGTGGGAAAACTTTTGCTCAATCAGGTGCCCTAAAAAAGCACCAACGTGTTCACACTGGAGAGAAACCGTACAGGTGTGAACAGTGTGGGAAAACTTTCACTATGTCAGGTAACCTAAAAAAGCACCAATGTGTTCACACTGGAGAGAAACCGTACTGCTGTGAACAGTGTGGGAAAACTTTCACTACACCAGGTTACCTAAAAATCCACCACCGTGTTCACACGGGAGAGAAACCGTACTGGTGTGACCAGTGTGGAAAAGCTTTCACTCAATCAAATAACCTAAAACTCCACCAACGTGTTCACACTGG
>NC_060161.1:36869974-36876683 GCF_021292245.1 Micropterus dolomieu
TTTCCCACCCTGGTCACAGCTGTACGGTTTCTCGCCAGTGTGAACTCGTTCGTGGGTTTTTAGCTGGCTGGATTGAGTGAAAGTTTTCCCACACTGTTCACAGCAGTATGGTTTCTCTCCAGTGTGAACACGTTGGTGCTTTTTTAGGTCACCTGATTGAGTGAACGTTTTCCCACACTGGTTACAGGTGTACGGTTTCTCTCCAGTGTGAACACGGTGGTGGATTTTTAGGTCACCTGATGTAGTGAAAGCTTTTCCACACTGGTCACAGCTGTACGGTTTCTCTCCAGTGTGAACTCTCTGATGAATCTTCAAATTTCCAGATTTTGTGAAGGATTTGTCACAGTGCTGACAGTGATGACATTTGAGTCCCTCTCTTCCTCTCCTTCTCTATATCAACAGAGAGAAACAGTAAGTGAGATGTCATGGTGCAGCGAGCTATCTAAAACCATAAATGACATTAGAGAACATCTTTGAAATTACATACTAACCTACTGTACCACATAGCACGTATGTGCTGTCTATGAAATACTCAGTCATACACACTCACTATGTACGGCATACTAAATAAATGATCAGTGTGTTATTACCATGTAAGCCTGACTGTTCACACTGAAGTACTCAAGCAAATTGAGTTTGAAAAAAAATTGAAAAATATTGGTTCAGCTCTTGCACACTTCCTAAGGGGTGCTATAACCAGTTTTTTTTCACATTTGGGTTTGAAACTCCCGCTCACTAAAGCTTATATCAAAAACTTTATATCCACGCGTTCAGGGGATCTGGCTGAATCTCCTGGTATAGGCCACGCCCATTTCCTGCACTTTTCCCCCCACTCCATCGAAATAACTGAAAAAAATTTTGATTTACTCCTCCGAAAGTGAAATTCCGATCGGCATCTACCAAATGTTTGCAAAAAAAAGTGATGCAATATCTTAGGTGTGGAATGGCCGATCAACACCAAACTTGAAGCACTCATGTGACATCCCCCCCCTGAGGGGCTTTGCAAAATTTGGTTCAACTAGCCCCTAGGTGGCGTATTTAACCCGAAAAATTATAAACACTATTCACATTGACATGAAAGTTGTTGCCGAATTGTTCAGCATGGTCTCCTTACTCCGGGCACCAAAGTTGACCCAAATATGTTCATATTCATCCAGTTGTTATTGCATATTAAAAGTTTTAAAAAAAATTCATTTACATGCATTTTGTATCTCCATAACTACATGTCCGATGGATACCAAATTTTGGTCAATTGTTCTCCATGGGCCTTGATGACACCCGAAAACTTTGGTGCAATTCAGCTTATAGGTGGCGCTATAATCAAAGCTCAAATACCCTGGGGAAATCCCATTCATTTCAGTGGGATTTGGACCCAAGGCATATTTTGCCTCATAACTACGCACCACTGCATCGCACAGTCATAAACCTTATTTCTGCATGTTTGGGGGATAATGCCGAATCGTATGGTATAAGACACTTCTGCAATGACATTTTGGTGACAACTTGGTGGCAACTCCGATTGGCACCAAACTAGGCACAGACCATCTCTGGTTCAAGCCGATAAGTTTGTAGAGGGTATTTTGATCCCACAAAAAATGTACCAATTAGAAGCTAACAAATATTTGCGAAAATGCTAAAAACAGTAAGTGATGTCATATGTTAGGCTTGCAATGACAGAGTTCTGAACAGCCTACAGACAGTAAAGCACCTCGCAGTAATCTAAACAAGAGGAAATAAAACCATGGATGATCATCTCCAACTCGCCCTTTGACAGCAGTGTTCTTAATTTGGATATATTCCTTAGCTGGAAGAAACAGTTTCTGACCAATTGTTTAGAGTGGTACTCTAAGGACATCGCAGAATCAAAAACATCTACGCTCCTGAGGCTCAGCTGGACAGACTAGCCTAAGTCAACAATATGCTGTTTAATCTGAGGGATTCTACTTACAGGGGCGATAATCAGTGTTTGGATCTCAGTTTCCTTGAATGAGCAGTACAGTTGAATATCATCTGCATACAGATGGTAAGATATGTCACTGTATTGACTAATTACCTGTGCTGGAAATATATACAAAAAGGAACAGGATAGGTCCCAAGACAGAACCCTGAGGTACCCTCCACGACAACCCTGCAGTTTCAGACATGATCTGATTTACATAAACACTAAAATTTCTACCAAAAAGGTAGGATGAAAACCATTTTAAAACTATTCCAGACATCCCAACCAGATCAACCCAACAAGAGTCTATTTATCATAATATTTTGATCAACAGTATCCAAAGCAGATCAAAGGCCCAAGAGAACCACAACGGTGTATTCCTTAGAGTCAGCTGACATCAGAATGTCACCAGAAACTTTAAGTAATGCAGTTTCTGTGGAATGCTTTTTACGGAAACCAGACTGGAATTTGTCAAACAGCTTGTGATTCTCTAAGAAAAAGAGTTTCTCTGCTACAACTTCTTGTAGAATTTGACATGAATGGAAGTTTGGACATTGGCCTGTAGGTCTTAGGTTATAATGGATCCAAGCCGGGCTTTTTAAGTACAGGCTTAACAACAGCATGTTTTTAAAAAAAAAACAAGGAACGACACCAGTTAAAAGTGAAGTATTTTGCAAGAGCTAATAAATGTAGACACAGCCCATGGACGTCTGTCAGCAACAAGTTTACTCCCTGACCCCACCACAATCTCTCGAAAGTGCAAAGAACTGAATGCTAAGAGAGGGGACGTGGTTGAAGAAATCAAGGGGGTCATGGCGTTGATAAATGTGGGAATGACAACTGATGATCACCGTAAGATAAACTACATGTCACCTATCACTATGTCACACCACAATATGACATGAAGAGCAGGGTACTCCCCACAACAAGCGTACCAAGCCACTCCAAAACAGCAAACAATATTCGAAAACAGTTGCAGCAGCAATTACTCAGTCCTTGGATTTGATGCGTCAGCCAAAATGGAGCTTACTTTGCAGCAAAAAAAAAAGAAGAGAAAAAGAAATCTTTACAGAGTCAATAGGGACCTCGCATGGTCGTGCTCGGGCCCTAAAAACAGGCTCGGGCTAATAATTTTGATGAGCTGTCGGACACGGATCGGGCCTAGATTTAAGGCCCGAGCAGCGCTCTTAATAGGATCAGGGAGAACATCTATAGGACAAGATGAAGGTTTCAATGTATGTAGCAGAGAGGTGAAGTCCTGTAATGTCAAAGGTTTAAAATATGACCAAGAATGAGCAGGAGACAGGTCACATGCAGAGTTCTGAGTAAGTGATGGTGAGATGATTGTCCTAACAGCTCTGATCTTATTTACAAAGAAGTGAAGGAATTCATTACAGTCTGATTTAGAGGACACAGTTACTCAAGGGGCAGAAGGAGAAACAATTGCATTTATAGTGTCAAACAAGATTTTACAGAGGAAAGTTAATGTCAAAGAACACACAGCTATGATCACTCACATGAACATCTTCTACACAAGCGTTTCCTATATCAAGACCAAGTGTCAAAAATCACTAATTTTAAATAAAACTAAATTATATCAGGGTCATATGGTCAGTCTCCAGTGTGGAAAAAAACGTAACAACCTGTTTTTAATGTTAGTCATCAAATAACTGTAGACTGTATATGCAAATAACAGAGTACTCAATCGAGCTGACTTTGGGAATATTTGTCGAGGTTCAGACCGAGTGATAGAAGTGAATGTAGTAAACGCAAATGAGACAGAAGAAGATGAGACTGAGGCTATTCAGAAGGAGCCAGGTGGAGATTCAGGGTGAAGTAGTGAGGAGGCGAGCAGCGTTAAATCCAAGCAGCACAACAATACGGAACGCAGCACAACACGAGGCTAGCTGTAGCAACCCGAGGCTAGCTGTAGCAACCCGAGGCTAGCTGTAGCAGCGGCAGCTGGATTGCATAGTGGATTTATAAGATGTCTGACCCGGTGTTAGGAGGGACAATCAACTAAGATGCTCGCGCCGAACGTGGACCTGCTGCCTTTCACAGGGGAAGAAGAAGAAGAAGACCTCCAGCTGAATTGCTGTCACAATAGAGGCCAGTACCTGCTGGAGAGAGGAGGGTGACGGGATCCTACAGACAGACTCACTGGACTCTAGGTGAGAATAACTTGGTGGTGATGATATTCTGTAATTCATTGCGTTAACTTGTATTAACCGCAAATAAAAAAATTCATGGTCATGTTTGAATAATCAGAGAAACATAAGCTCCAAGAAATTGGAGTTCCAACCACTGACCAGAAAAGTTATGTTTTTAAACAAAGAAACAAAATACTGGGGAATTTTTAACTCCCTAAGTTACAGATAGGGAACATCGGGTTCTCCAGTCCATAGTCTGTGTGAGAAGACTACAGGAATAAAAAATGCAGCACGTTAGAGATAGACCGAGGTCGTCTGTAAAGGCAGCTTTTGTCTTGAATATATTTCTGTTGTATTAAATATATTTTTGTCACATAGTTGTTATGTCGGGGTGGTAGTTTTTAACAGTGTCTCAGTAAAGAAAAATAGTGGAAACCTAACGGTGACTACGGAAACAGTGCCTTACTGATCGGGTGAACTCCAGCCAAACTGACTGGCTGTTAAGAGGGAATAAATGTTGTAAGGGACATAGTACTGAACTGACAGGAGATGAAAGTACATGATAAAAAGAGAAAGAAATATGGTTTTAAAGGGAAACTAAGCGTATCAGGGTATATAAGATTAGTCCAAGAGAGAGAAGAAAGAAAAAAAGAAAAAATGGTGTTGTAGTGATAAAGAATAAAAATAAAAAGCAGGTTATACAGAAGCAAGAGCATAGCTCGGGGAAGAAACCTTAGTAGATAAGGAAGATGAAACCGCAGTAACAGTGAGGAGACAAGACAGGGATTTTCCCAAACATTTTCCCCAAAGCAATGTGATGCATAAAGAAGGAACACCACATGACTGCCTGTCAGACATAACACAAAGTGTCTTTCAGAGACCAGACTTGACTGACACACCATATGATGACGCACAGTGTTTGTAGATGGCTCGTTCCATTTACATCGGAGGTCGGAGCTGGGAATGACGTCACACCCGAGTTGACGGCGTTCCAGTTAACAAGTCGGAAAACCTCGCTCAGCCAGCTGTTGTTTACAACAGGTTAGCTATTGTTTGTTTTTTGTTTTTTTTAAAGGACACACTGTGTGGTATTTACTCACACTAAACACTGTGGCAACACGTCCACAGACAGCAGCTGGACAGCACTTTGTGTACAAACATTTCTATGAGTCACAAGTACACGGAAGTGCTAATAAAAGTATAACGTACTGTTGATACCCTGACCGTCATCTTGGATCACAAAGTCGGGGTAGTGCGGTTCTCCCGACTTAAGGGGCGTTCCCTTTGAAATTTTGACCTTTGAACTTGGAAATTCCTGCTTCCCACGTCCAATGGAACGCACCATTATTGGCAGCAACACAACTACCTAAAAAAGTTGTTATGTGCAGCACACTCAAAAGGGGCAGGTCCTGTTTCAACAGGAAACCATAAAACAGATGAAGCTAAAAAGCAGCACTCTTGAGCCATGTCTCAATATCTGAGTGGCTCCTCCTCTAACACTCGTTATCTCACTCCAAATGTTTGATAATACTTGAGAGCCCTGTTTAATACTAATAGGGGTCATTGCATCAGTTAGAGCAGGCCTATTCAATTGGCGGCCCGCGGGCCACATCCGGCCCCAAAGCAACCTCCATGTGGCCCGGCACATAATCTAACAAAGGTAAACTACATGTTAAGTGTATGGAAGTAGCTAAAGATCACCGCCAATCAAGGCTCAGCTGTCTGACCTGCAGCCTCTCCCCTCTTTGTCTCTGCAGAGCGCCTCCGCTACACATTTAGATTTATTTCCAGTGACATATTAGTGACTTGGCTGATGTAAATCCTGTTGCTGGTTTCAATTAATATATGCAATTTAGCAATAAATAGGACTGATAAGAGCTGAACCAATAAGGATTACCAATACAAGTGACAAATCCTAATGATACCCATCCCAACTTGTGCGAAAATGTCCGGCCCATCTCCATGTTCTGGTTTTAAAATCCGGTTAGTCTCTGGTGAGCAAAAGTCACCGTGGAGGAAAATCCCACAGGCAGGAGGAAAACTAAACTCCAGACTGACTCTGATCTCTACAAAGAGTCTCCACAGATACTATTTAGAGCTGAAACCTGCACGACGATCATTCAGAGAACAATAATGCAGGCAGACTGTTTGTCACTGAGAGAAACTCACCAATACACGAGCAAATATAATGACTCTGCTTCATTTTCACCATCATTGTTTGTTCTGCGCGCTCCCGACACAACACGGGCCGCACCGCGCATGCGCCGCGCGGGAAAACCCACAGCACAAAGAAAAGAGAAACGCCATCTTGAAGATGAAAACAGGAACCACGGAGACACTTTGGAAATCAAACCACGTCAACACAAACCCTGGAGCGGGTTTTCAGGCTCTGATCTCTAACAACAGAATGAACGGATGATACACGGACCCTCGAGACTCTTCCTCGTGTCTTTAGTCTCGTGATGAAGTCATGAACACTGACCTGAACATCGGCGCTATCAGAGCACGAGGCTGCTGTTTGGCTCCTGCGGTCCGGGTTCTGGTTCTCCATCGTCCTGCAGGTCTCCGCTGTGACTGGTGGACCGTGTTGTCCTGGACCGAGTCTGGATTCTGGTCTCGG
>NC_060161.1:36876783-36877725 GCF_021292245.1 Micropterus dolomieu
TGGTGAGTCCGCCTCCTTTTCTGAGCTTTTCACTCCAAACTGTAAATTTTGGCGGAGGACTTGCTACTGTGTTTAAATCTACCTTCCAGTGTCAGCTGTCTGCATCTGTCACCTATTCTAGCTGTGAGCTGCAGCTATTTGAATTAAACACCTCCTTGCCGACGCTGTGTGCGGCTGTTGTATCAACAAGGATTTAATACAAGAATTTGCTGATTTTATAGCAGGTATCAGGTTAAAATACAACCATTTTATATTCAATTTAAATGTATGTTGTGAAAGTAAACCTATATTTAAAGAAATCCTAAATCTTATTAGCTCCTTTAATCTCACTCAATCTGTTTCTGGCCCAACACGTGAAAAGAGATTAGACCTTGTGCTGTCTCATGGCTTGTGTGTTCATGTAAATGTAATCTGTAACGTATATATTTCAGAACACTTCCCTGTCTTCTTTACGGTTACAGTCCCGTGCTCTGTGCTCAAGTCTCCTCTTGCAGGCTGCCGTTGTGTAATTAACAGTCAAACCCCGGCACACCTCTCTGCTGTTTTTAAAGACTCTTTGCCCTATAACTTGGATGGAGGTGATGCTACTAGTGCTCATGATCTTATTACTGTTATAATTCAACCTTAAGATGACAGGACAGCGGTCATTGCTGTAGATACAGGTCAGAGCTGTAGATAAATGATGCAACGATTACAGATGTTGTTGTTATGATTATTCACAAAAGGAATAATCACGTTTTCACAACAAACTCACAACAAACTACTTCAGTGTGAAGATGAAGAAGCTCTGTTAAGTAAACCGGAACCAATCTATTAAGGCATTTAAAAGTTAAAAGTAAGATTTTAAAATCAACCCTGTAATGAACAGGTCAGAGGATGAGGTTACAGAAGATCAGAGGGCAAAAATCTTTCCAACAAAGAATTTTAGAAAAGAGTAACAGA
>NC_060161.1:36877825-36884954 GCF_021292245.1 Micropterus dolomieu
TTCTTTGCATTGGCCTCCAGTAAAATCCAGAATAGAATTTAAAATCATTCTTCTTACCTACAAAGCTCTTAATGGTCAGGCACCATCTTATCTTAAAGAGCTCATAGTACCTTACTACCCCACCAGAGCACTGCAGTCCCAGAATGCAGGGTTACTTGTGGTTCCTAGAGTCTCCAAAAGTAGACTAGGAGCCAGAGCGTTCAGCTATCAAGCTCCTCTCCTGTGGAACCAGGTTCCAGTTTGGGTTCAGGAGGCAGACACCATCTCCACATTTAAGAGTAGGCTTAAGACTTTCCTCTTTGATAAAGCTTATAGTTAGGGCTGGCTCAGGTGAGTCCTGAACCATCCCTTAGTTATGCTGCTATAGGCCTAGACTGCCGGGGGATTTCCCATGATGCACTGAGCTCCTCTCTCCTCTACTTTCTCTCCCTCTGTATGCAACCTCATCCCATTATTGCATGTTACTAACACAATTTCTCCCCTTTCTGGTAGTCTTGTGCTTTCTCGTCCCTCTCCTCTCTCCTCCTATCACTTCCTGCAGGTGTTTCTGGCTCTGGAGCTGTGGAGTCTGGATCTGTGGTTGCGAGTCACCTGCTGCCCCCGTGTTCCTGCTCGACACCCTCTGCTACAACAATTATTGTTACTAGTCCTATTGTTATTATAAACATTACGACTATTATCATTAACACTACTATAAATATCTGTACCATTTTTCATTTAGTCTGTAGCAACATCACCTTTACGGTCTGTACCTCTGTGTGTATATTGTGTAGGCTGCCTCCCTCCTCCCTCTCCTTCCATCCCTCTCGCTTTCTCTCTGTTCCTCTCATGCCCCCCGTTACGCCGTAAAATTTACCAGAAAGTACGGGCCAGGTCCTGTCGGCTCGGAGGCATTGCGAGGCTACCCAGCCGACCAATCCCAGTGCTTACGGTCCGTGGCCTAGTCCTAATGTACCCCCTAAGCCCTCACACACTTTACTGACATCACTTGGAAAGTGATTGAGTTTAAGAGGCTGCAAGGGCTCAAAATGCTGTAAACAGGAACGACACAGTACTCCTGCAGTCTATCGCCCTACAGAGTGGCGGAGAGGTAAACTAAATGTCAATATATATTTGTCAATAATCAATACACTATTGTAGGACAAACAAGCAGAGACTAAAATAGATAATTGAATAAATTCCTCTGACTTCATGTGTTCTATGCAGCATCTTAAGTTAAAAATTTCAACAATTCTGACATCAGCGTAGGTGTCGATGCTTGTTTGTTTACGGTTTTCTTCTTCTCTTAATACGCAGATTTTCCGTGATATTTCTCTCGCTTCTGGGCTTCCCCTGGTAACCCCCGTGTTTCACATCATACCGCTATGAACTGTGGGCAACTCCCTCAGCCAAAGTCTACAGAAATGCAGACTTACGAAAAAGGTCTAAAGGGCTCAAAATGTCCGCGAGAGTGCCCTCGCACACTTGCAAATTTGACAGTGGGACGGCCCTAAGCCGTCAAGGACTTCCCGGGAACGCGTCTCAAAGTCTGTGAGGGTGGACATTGGGATTGGGCCATATGTAGTTACATTTTTGAGGTGCACGTCAGGCGACGGCGTAGCCTCTGCATAGCCACGTATCCTACGCCATCGATTCCACACACACAAGTATTTTTTTACTTGTAACAATGGCCGTCCTGGATAACCAGCATCATGAGGCTGCTTATGGACTGGCTCTGTTAACTCGGGGTTTTCCTTCCAGCTCCGAGCGTGTTGATGTGAAGCTGTTAGTTCCAACAACATCATCACAACCATGAAGGAAGAGCTTCATCTGAGACCTACTGAATATATATTAGATAGATTTCAGACAGATTATTGGACGGATGCTACAGGAAGCTTTCAGCTGGCAGGGGACACAATAAGACTTTAAAACTATGTGATATTAGCTCTTACTAGTATGTATTTGAGGCTTTCTTGATGCTTGCTTTGGATAAGTGTTTGAAAATGGCAAAAATGAGTAAATGTAATGTAAAACACAGAAACAGGACTCTGAGACTAGATCCAGGTCCACACAGGTTCCTGTAAAGACACTAGTCACAGTCCTTTGAAGCCAACAGGGTGTTAGTGACTGTACATGTCAGAGTAACAGAGGTGGATCAGGATTTCTCTTCAGTCTTTTCTCTAAATGTGGAAATGTTGGATTTCACACTTTGTAATATTTAGGCAGAAAGAAAGAAATAAGATGCGACAGATTACTTTTTCTGTTCAGTTAGTTACTAGTCTTTTAGAGCTGAAGGTAGAAAGCCACGCATGACCAAGACCGACGGACCCGATTTAGTCCAAAATAGAAGAAAAGGACACATTCTGCAAATTGTTTAAACCCAAGTACTTTTACATTAATGTATTACTTTGAAAAAAAACATTCAGCTATATTTACAATATATACCAAAAACGTATACCAAAATATTTTGATATAATTGAAATAGATGGAACCAGATCCCAACATGCAACACAGTGACGTGTATCGCCAACTGCAAAAAATGCATTATAGGCACACATCTTACTCTCTCCAATACTCATAACAGAACTGAAAATGTCTAAAGAAATGAAGAAATAAACTTGTCTTTGGTATATTTATTAAAGTAAGAATAACAGAGTGATTCAGCTGAAGGGCAGAGCTCATACACCAGAGGGCTGTTAGAGAGTCTGACCCAGAGAAACAGAGAAGACATTTAATGCTAGAGAATAATTGTGGAGTCCAACAGAAAAGCCTTTCTCAGCCTTGAGCCACAGTGGAAACTCCTTTCTCACAGGAAAGCATGAAACAAAACAATCTCACAGAAGGTCATTATATCAAAACACTGGTACACTTAGTGGGAATTATAACATCACATAAGATGAGCAAAGAACATAAAGTAATGACATATAGAGGATTATTAAAAGTCATCTTACTGTTTAAGCAGACACATCATTAGCAGACAAAAGAAATGAGCTTTGGCAGTTTTTGTAGAACAGAGACATTCTTGAGTAGTGAGCAAGCTAAGAGATCAAAACATTTAATTTAAGCAGTTTGGTCAAAATCATCAATGTCGTCATTGTCATGATCAGGTGGATTCAATCAGGTGAATCATTTGACATGTTTCTCAGGAAGGAGGCAGAACAGGAAGTGACTGGATCAGCTTCCCTCAGACTGATATATTTACATTATATTTATACATTAACTACAAGGACACATTAACTGTTGCAAAAAGTACAACACAGAGGAAAGTACATCCTACAGAGGAGATGGTGCATGGGTTGGAGCCACGTTGAGAGCTTCAGTCTGCTTCAAAGAAGAGCTTCTTCAAGAATCAAAGAGAATCTTTAATTTAAGATTTATTTAGTAGTGTTGTTGATGGATTCAGGTCCTGTGGACATTTTACTGTGAACCATTTGAATTCTACATATAGTGGGATAAAAACTGCCACGCTCCTGCTGGACCCCTTGCAGTTTGCCTACAGGGCTAACAGGTCAGTGGACAATGCAGTCAACTTGGGACTGCATTGCATCCTTCAACACCTCGACTCTCCAGGGACATATGCAGGATCCTGTTTGTGGACCTCAGCTCAGCGTTCATCATCCCGGACATCCTCAGCACCAAACTCACCCAGCTCACCGTGCCAGCCTCCACCTGTCAGTGGATCACAAACTGAGGCTGGAGAACATCACATCCAGCACCCGGACCATCAGCACTGACGCCCCCCAACCCAACACTATTATCAAGAACGCCCAGCAGAGGATGCACTTCTTGTACCAGTTCAGGAAGCTCAACCTGCCAAAGGAGCTGCTGACCCAGTTCTACACAGCCATCATCCAGTCTGTCCTCTGCACCTCCATCACTGTCTGGTTTGGATCTGCCACCAAAAAGGACAGGAGCAGACTACAACGGACAGTCAGGACTGCAGAAAGGATCATCGGTACCAACCGGCCCTCCATTCAGGACACTATAGATCCATCTCACCCCGGACACAACCTGTTCCAGCTCCTCCCCTCTGGTAACCAACAGACTCAGGAACAGTTTCTTCCGTAAACAATCACTCTGATGTATGTGCACCTGTATATCACATCCACCTCCAACGTGTACATAATAACAATAATGGTAATAATAATTTTTTCCTACGTCCTTTGTACTCAGCTCACTACACTATTCGCTCAATCTGTCAGTTTAGTCCATAGTCTGTATATATGGGTTCTCTATACTGTAGCCTGTGTTTGATTATTTTTGTTTTATTGTATAAGTAAGCACATCGTGAGCAATGTACAATCCAGAGTCAAATTCCTCATATGTGTATACATACCTGGCAATAAAGCTGATTCTGAAATGCAGTGACTGCCCTCTACTGGATACTGCAGTTTAATTTTGCTATTGGCTGATAAAACCTCCAGATTGACGATTTCCAGCTCTTTCCAAATCAAACTTCCTCAGCTGTCATCACATGACGTTAGTCTAGCACAGTCACATGATAACAGGTGGTGGTATTCAGGGCAGGAGGAAACAGCTAGCTCGGCTCTGGGAAAAATGTCACACTGATGCTTTGTCAATGCATTTGTGTCTTGTAAGGGGTCTCCTTTTGGTATAAGATTTGCCACATTGGCCACAGCTGTATGGTTTCACTCCAGTGTGAGCACGTTCGTGGTATTTTAGGCCATCTGATGACTTGAAAGTTTTTCCACACTGTTCACACCAGTACGGTTTCTCACCAGTGTGAACACGTTGGTGTTTATATAGGAGATCTGATCGACTGAAAGTTTTCCCACACCGTTCACACGAGTATGGTTTCTCTCCAGTGTGAACACGTTGGTGCTTCTTTAGGACATGTGATCGATTGAAAGTTTTTCCACACTGTTCACACCTGTATGGTTTCTCTCCAGTGTGAACACGTCGGTGGTTTTTTAGGTCACCTGATCGACTAAATGTTTTTCCACACTGTTCACACCAGTACGGTTTCTCTCCAGTGTGAACACGTTGGTGGAGTTTTAGGTAATGTGATTGAGCAAAAGTTTGTCCACACAGTTCACACCAGTATGGTTTCTCTCCAGTGTGAACACGTTGGTGGATTTTTAGGTCATCTGATGAACCTAAAGTTCTTCCACACGAGTATGGTTTCTCTCCAGTGTGAACACGTTGGTGTTTTTTCAGGACAGTTGATAAAGTGAATTTTTCCCCACAAAGTTCACATGAGTGCGGTTTCTCTCCAGTGTGAACAAGTTTGTGGTATTTTAGGCCATCTGATGTCTTGAAAGTTTTTCCACACTGTTCACACGAGTACGGTTTCTCTTCAGTGTGAACACGTTGGTGGGTTTTTAGGGCACTTGATTGAGCGAAAGTTTTTCCACACTGTTCACACCAGTATGGTTTCTCGCCAGTGTGAACACGCTGGTGGAGTTTTAGGGCACCTGTGTGAGCGAAAGTTTTCCCACACTGTTCACACGAGTGCGGTTTCTCTCCAGTGTGAAGACGTTGGTGGAGTTTTAGGGCACTTGATTGAGCGAAAGATTTTCCACACTGTTCACACCAGTACGGTTTCTCTCCAGTGTGAACACGTTGGTGGGTTGTTAGGGCACTTGATTGAGCGAAAGCTTTTCCACACTGTTCACACGAGTATGGTTTCTCTCCAGTGTGAACACGTTGGTGGAGTTTTAGGGCACTTGATTGAGTGAAAGTTTTTCCACACTGTTCACACCAGTACGGTTTCTCTCCAGTGTGAACACGTTGGTGGATTTTCAGGACACCTAATGTAATGAAAGTTTTCCCACACTGGTCACAGCTGTACAGTTCCTCTCCAGTGTGAACTCGCTGATGAATCTTCAAATATCCAGATGTTGTGAAGGATTTGTCACAGTGCGTACAGCGATGACGTTTTAGTCCATATCTTCTCCTTCTCTATATCAAGAGAGAGAAACACAGTAAGTCAGATGTCATGGTGGAGTGAGCTATCTAAAACCATAAATGACATTAGAGCACATCTTTGAAATCACATTTGAACGTACTGTAATAATAATAAATGTATTTTTTTATAGAGCGCTTTCAATCAAAGTGCTTTACAAATAGAATACAATTAAATTACAAACAGTACAATAAAACTAGCAACCTGTCCAGGGTGTACACCGCCTTTGCCCGAGTAAGTTGGGACTGGCTCCAGCCGCCAGCGACCCTGTACGCAGGATAAGCGGTTGATGATGGATGGACAGTACAATAAAAAATTTAATTGAGACACTATAAAGTAAATACCACTTATACAAAATTGTGATCCTTATTCAAGTTCTGAATATTTTTTTTTTTACTATCAATACATCTTCTGTGGTTTTGATTGCTGCAGTCTATCGTCCACCTAAGTACAACCCTAAATTTATTTCTCCATGTAAGTCCCTCTGGTACCGTAACCAGGAAGAATGGAGGATTTGCACCACGTCCACCGTCAGCATGTGAAAAAGAATCCCAAATATTAAAAAGCTAAAACCAGTGATTATTTAGTGTTATTGAAAATGGCACAAACAATGATGAGACAAAATCATGGACAGAGAAATGGCGTGCCATGACAGCCGGCGAGTGATGACTTCCTGTTATTTCTCACAATATACACGCACTTAAAGGATTATTAGGAACACCATACTAATACTGTGTTTGGCCTTCAGAACTGCCTTCATTCTACATGGCATTGATTCAACAAGGTGCTGAAAGCATTCTTTAGAAATGTTGGCCCATATTGATGGATAGCATCTTGCAGTTGATGGAGATTTGTGGGATGCACATCCAGGGCACGAAGCTCCCGTTTCACCACATCCCAAAGATGCTCTATTGGGTTGAGATCTGGTGACTGTGGGGGCCATTTTAGTACAGTGAACTCATTGTCATGTTCAAGAAACCAATTTGAAATGATTGGAGCTTTGTGACATGGTGCATTATCCTGCTGGAAGTAGCCATCAGAGGATGGGTACATGGTGGCCATAAAGGGATGGACACGGTCAGAAACAATGCTCAGGTAGGCCGTGGCATTTAAACGATGCCCAATTGGCACCAAGGGGCCTAAAGTGTGCCAAGAAAACATCCCCCACACCATTACACCACCACCAGCAGCCTGCACAGTGGTAACAAGGCATGATGGATCCAT
>NC_060161.1:36885054-36886610 GCF_021292245.1 Micropterus dolomieu
GGGAATCTCTGGGCACCTCACGACTCGATCACAATTCAAAGGGCTATGATGGGATTATTAAACCATTATCGATGCATCTTGATGCATAATTTTTTCCCCCTATACAGGATCTCTGAATAATTACTAAGCATATAATTTGATCAATTAATATACCCAAATATTTGTACAGTTTGACTCGTTCGATCTGCTCACCATGTATAGTAAAAATACCTGGAAGACTGTCCAGAGACTTCTTAGATTCACGTTCTGCCGCTCGCTCGGGCTCACGCACAGGATACAAAGAGAGCTAGCTAAGCGTCGAGTGCCACCATGCTCGCACAGTGTGCGGGTTAAACTCTTACATGCGTATTGATATTAATGATTGTGTGACATTTTAGCAGGGAGGTTATTCATTCCACAGCGGTGGTGTTGGTGTGCAGGGGGACCACTGGTCTCTGTTGTGTGCACGACACAGACTTTTGCGTTCAGTCAATATTACGTTATCAACTAACATTTAAAGAACCTTGATCAGAGGATGAAGAGGGGCTATCCTTCTAGGCAGAAGAAGAGAAAAAAAAACTCAATGACAATGAAGTCAGGTAAAACTGTTCTCTCAAAGTCTGATGTCAGCAGATAACAGTAATTATATATATAAATAAATAAATAATAGGCTGCGGACGAAAAGTGCCATTAATAAGCACATCGATTTTACGAAAAGTTGAAGAGGTTTCAATAAAAGGCATCTGATACAGCTAAATGGGCAGCTAGCCAAACCTTCCTTATCGGATCACTATTATCATCTTCTGTCTTAATGCTTCAGCTGCAGACGATCATCTCTGTTGCCGTTTTGTAACGAGCTGCACAAGCAGCCACAGAGCAAAGACAAAATGAAGGAAAATCTCATTTTCAGCCACTAAACCACCCGATGACAGAATCAGACAGCAGCTGAGTTCCAGGTCAACATTTGCTGCAGCTGAAATTCCCCACGGTCGACTATTAATCACCTGATATGTTGTTAACCCTCCATGTACAAAAACCTCACGCCACAAGAAAGCCTCCTCACAGATCAATCAGACGGATCATTGTTTGTTCTGCGCGCTCCGCCATTACACGTGCGCTGCACCGCGCATGCGCCGCGCGGGAAAATGGCGACAGTTACACAACAAAGAAAAGAGAAATGTTTTCTTTCAGCTTCCTCTCTTCAAGATGAAAACAGGAACCACGGAGACACTTTGGAAATCAAACCACGTCAACACAAACCCTGGAGCGGGTTTTCAGGCTCTGATCTCTAACAACAGAATGAACGGATGATACACGGACCCTCGAGACTCTTCCTCGTGTCTTTAGTCTCGTGATGAAGTCATGAACACTGACCTGAACATCGGCGCTATCAGAGCACGAGGCTGCTGTTTGGCTCCTGCGGTCCGGGTTCTGGTTCTCCATCGTCCTGCAGGTCTCCGCTGTGACTGGTGGACCGTGTTGTCCTGGACCGAGTCTGGATTCTGGTCTCGGAGCTCTTCAGGCTGAGATACAGGAGCGCTGCGGGATCCCGCGGAGTGTTCTCGCGATGTCACGGC
>NC_060161.1:36886710-36888157 GCF_021292245.1 Micropterus dolomieu
TACGATTGCATTGGTAGATTAAAAGTTTTCATTGTTTGGCAAGAGGCTTTGCTCAAATTAGCCAAAAAGACATTGGTGCATGGGATTGTTCACCACAGGTTCATAATGACGCAAAAACTTTCTCAAAACTTCTTACGGCTTTGTGCCCTTATCAAAAAGACTGCGATTAAATAAGTAGGTTATACTAAGTATAAAAAAGATATGAAGTCAGTATTAATGGTGGAAGGTGGTGAAAGCAGCAGTTCTAGAAATAAAATCCCTAAATCAACTCTGCTGAACACAAAGTGGGGACATTTGAATGTGGTCCATCCTAACAGGGAGCCGGAAGAAGCCATGGTTCATTACACTGTGTGGATGGCAGATCTTGGTTCAGATCATCAAGTACCTTTGACAATATCAAGGACTCATCGGATTCTAACTTTAATAAAGATTTGATTGAGTCCCTCTGACAAGAATACTCGGTGATTTAATAAAGAGTCAGTTGTGCTGTTGATTGTAGAGACACCACAGAAAACACTGTTAGATGGAACAATGGGACAGAGTTCCTGCTGCTGCTTGCATGTCGAAGTGTCCTTGGGCAAGATACTCCGTCAGTGTGTGAGTGTGAATGTTAGTTTCCGTTTGAGCACTTAGGCTGAGTGTATGAATGTGTGTGATTGGTGAATGCAGATGTAGTGTAAAAGCGCTTTGAGTGGTCGAAAAGACTAGAAAGGCGCTATACAAGTACGGAGCATTTACATGCTTTTTTATGTGCGGTCAGGATTGTTACAGGGTGGAGGTGGATCCAGAGGTGGAGTCTGTCCAGCTGCCCTGCAAAACTACAGTTCACCTGTTTAAAAAGTTCACAGTGGGGTGGACGGACAGAATCAACATGTGCATCAGAACGGCTCTGACCAGCCTGAAGAACAGTTCAATCTTTACAGAACAGAGATGAAGAGAAACCCGCTGAGACCTGGAGACCTCAGTCTGACCCTGAAATACCCCACAGGCAAAGAGAGCAACATCTACACCTGCACCGTCTACAGCAGGGAGAGAGACATCCTGATGAAGAAACAAGTGGAGCTCAAGGTCAAAGGTCAGTGCTGTAGATACAAGTCAGAGGTCAGAGCTATAGATACAGGTCAGTGCTGTAGATACAGGTCAGTGGTCAGAGCTGTAGATACAGGTCAGAGGTCAGTGCTGTAGATACAGGTCAGAGGTCAGAGCTGTAGATACAGGTCAGAGGTCAGTGCTGTAGATACAGATCAGAGCTGTAGATACAGGTCAGAGGTCAGAGCTGTAGATACAGGTCAGAGGTCAGAGCTGTAGATACAGATCAGAGCTGTAGATACAGGTCAGAGGTCAGAGCTGTAGATACAGGTCAGAGGTCAGAGCTGTAGATACAGGTCAGAGGTCAGAGCTGTAGATACAGATCAGAGCTGTAGATACAGGTCAGAGGTCAGAGCTG
>NC_060161.1:36888257-36893270 GCF_021292245.1 Micropterus dolomieu
CCCACTTACAATGCTGTCCTTTCATCACTTCCCAGGAAACTCAACAAACGTAACCTATTGGCCTCAGGTGAAGATACCAACGATGGTCGTTCAGTCTTGGCCACAGGTAGTCTTAACGACTGTAACGACTGTCGTCACAGCAACAAGGAACACTAACGAACCAGCGGAGGTTAAATAGCTGAGTTTCCCTGCCAGTCAGTCAGAACTGAAGAAGTCCTTTGGATGAGGGACGAAACGTCTTCCAGTGTATGGGTTGTACAATTAACATGACTTACTGCTGAGTTATATATAGAATAAAGACAAGATCTCCTTTGCAATTATCCTTATGACTCTACATAATTTAACTTGCTGTGTACCGACCTATCCAGTCCTTTTTATCTGTTGAAATACCTTCAAATGTTCAATACAACTCATAACATGCAGTATTTCACTTGCCAGAAAGTGATAGCAGCTTCTACTTATAGACTGAAAGGTCAAAATGACTTGATTTCATTCAGAAGAGTATATATTTGATAGATTACAAAAACGAAATTGTCACCCTTTTTTTTTTCATATATAAAAAAAAATTTTAATAACATACTGACCACCAAACCAAAAATGTCCCTGGTTTTCATTTAAGAAATCTGGTCACTTTATACAAAACACAATCACAAAATCTATTTAAAACAGTTGTTATCATGGTTTTACAGGTAAGACATTAATTAACACCATTTGCACGTACACTGGAATTAGTTGTCTGTCAAAAATCACTACATATCAATAAGCACCAGGTATTTCAGGCCGAACTGACGAGCAGCACTTCCTGAATCAGAAAAGCCTCGACATTATTCTCTATCAGCGGTTTTAGCCATTAAATGATTTATTTGGAGTTAAAATTACTATTTTCTCAAACAGAGTCTGGTTCTCCGCTCGGTTCAGACGCATCAAAACACCTTAAAAATACTTTTCTGTATCACTAATAATGTTAAGTATAAAACTATTAAAATGCTGGAAGCAGCAGCAGTGTTTACCTCCTCTTCCTTTCAAAGACGGCTTGAAACGACTTGTCTTTGAACAGAAAGATGTTTAATGTGTTTTATTTTGTTACGGTCGTAAAAATTAATGTTAGGTTATCATATGTTTCTTTTCTGAGCATCCTTGACTGGAATAAAGTGTCCTTGGTTCAGTGAGCAGCAGGTTTCCTCAGTCTGCCTGAGGCCCCTGCATAATGATTTAGCCTCACAGAGGATACACATCCTGCTGCTCTTTATCTCACGTCCTACTGTGAGACTGGTAGAATAAAAGACTCAATGACATCCTGGATGAATCTTTTAGTTCAGAAGACTCTGAGAGAAGAACAAACTGATGTCAAGCAGGAAACAAGGTTCAGTCTTACTAATTCTACATCTGACAAAGATATTAAGAGAGAGAGTGATGGGAAGAGAAATAATAAGCGGTCAACTAGCACAACTTTATTATTAAAGAATGAAAATCTTTATTGTTACAGTCTATTAACCAGGTCTCCAGGGCCTCAGGCTGACAGCTGAATGGAGATACATGTGAAAGGATTCATGTGACCTGAGTTTGACTTTCCTATCAGCTGCGTTACTTAGAAACGTTTTCTCTGTTCACGGGTGTCTGCCTTCTGTCCTGGAAATCCTGTATTTGCACAAAAGGATAACAGCAAACTGATTTATTTTGGTATTTATTAAAGGAAGACAGAGACACAGTGCCATAAAGGATTCATCTGGGTCAGACCTCCTGGGGGGTGTCAGACATCTGATACTCACACAGAGGCCTTCAAAACTCCACCTCCCACGGGAAATTTCACAGGTTTCACAGGTAAGTACACAGTGTCAGATACACAGCTGAGTGCAGGCGGCTGGAGGAACGAGCTGATAAAGAAGTCGAAACCACTGTTCATCATTGTTGGAGCTCCCCTCCTCCTGACATGTTGTGTGATTCCTTCTGTTAGATCTATGATTACTACACATCTCAAAGTTGAATGTCTACTGTTTTCTCGTACGACCCGAGCTCCACCAAGGGGACAGAAAAGGTATAACACACAAGCGTTTAAAACTCGGCTTACACCGACAATGAGCGCAAAATATCTATCACCATGTAATGCTATAAATGAATTCTTTGCTGCCATGCTTACGTCTAAATTGTCTCTTGAGTTAAAAAACGGTAACCATCAAGTTTACACTGAAAACGTAGTTAAGCTTTGTTACGCCTTTTATTAAGTATACCTTACCCCTTACCCATACTTACCCCTCTAGTATTTAGTCTTGTTTTGCTTGTCTTTATCCGAATGTTTAGAGCGCACAACATAATATATTTTCTTTATCCCACTAAAAAGTTAACTCCCCCAGAGAAACCCACTCCCCAAACTGACGTCACCACGTCCTGAAGAAGGAAGGTAGATAAAAGGCCTTGTTGTCTTTTGTCTCACTCACTTCTTAAAAAAACAACTCTTGAAACTAAACTTCCTGTTGACAATCCGATCTCTTTTTGTTTCGTACTTTCCTTCAGACGAGCGGAGAAAGCTACTGCTCTTGAATCCCCAATTTTCTTAGCGGGAGATGTGATTTTGATTTGTGTTTTGAGCTGCCTGGCATGAAACTTTCCCCAGATTGTTTAAACTCAGCAACATTAAATAACATATATATATATATATATATATATATATATATATATACATCATGGGCCTCGCGAACATACGGCGAATGTATGAGTCTTATTTGATTTTGTTGTTTTAACATCATCTGATTGTCCTAAGCAACTTTGGACCCAGAAACTCAGAACCCCGTTCACTTCTCGCCTTGAGTTGAACGAAGTCACAGCTCTAACGACAGAGTCTGGAGTGTGTTCCGCTGAGCTATAGCGACACTAAACGAACTCAGAGTGCAAAGCCAGGGCTGACCGCCCGTTGCTGCAAGCGTTTTCCCGCAAAGGACTACGGAACAAATCCACCGGTTTGAACTCAACTCGATACGGCACTGGGGTATCTGGCCAGGGCAACATCCACGAGCCAACCGGCAGTGAGCCTTTGCTACGGGGAATTGCGACAAAAGTAAGGCAAAACAAACTATACTCGGTGACTCGTTGGTGTTCTCTAGTTGGCCCTCATCTATAATTAAGAAACCCCTAGGTTATTCCGACCATTCGTTCCCTCATTCTTGTAGAATCCTATCCCTCTACAATATAAATTGAAATTCCATTGAGCCTAACATATTCTGTTCATTACCTTCTGGTTTGTTTCATGTTGACTGTTGTCCCTGTAATATTCCCACATTTACTCCCACTGTTGTACTCCCTTTAGTTAGTCAATAAATTTCACCTTGATCACAGTGATTTGTGTGTGTGTATTGTTTAGAATCCAGGGTCCCTGTACAGAGGACTTACCCTCAGATTTGAGATTGACTGATTGTTTACGATTTCAGAATAACTGAACCATTAATAACTAATGAATTACCAGAAATTTGTGTAATTATCAAGTTATACTCAAGGACCTAAAGCCTTGGGTGAACAAGCAAATCTTTAGGTGGTGCCCTGATTTGGAGGTAATATTCATTTTCATAACTTTATTAAAAATTATATGTAGGGTAAGACCTGCTACAATGGAGGAGACAACATCAGCCAGCCCGTAAGCACATGCTCTGAGTGCCTGCCCAGGAATGTTGTCAGGTCCTGCTGCCTTGCGGGGGTTTATCTTCCTCAGGGCTCTGTTCACCTGGTCAGGTGAGACTGTTAGTGGGGGGGGGGGTGAGGTCATCCAGCAGGTTGTTTGTAGTGCTGATGGTGTTGATGGTGATCTTGTAGTCCGTGATGTGCTGCAAGAATTGTAGCTGTCCATCCTCTCCCTATACTGCAGGACACTCACTCACACACTTTCAGTGTTTCCTCTATATGCATTCAGCAACGGCGCACCACCGCGGTGGCGCACTGCCGCTGCAGAATCACGACCACCACTACTAAAATTAAACTATGCGCTACAAATGTTTTCACTCACACACTGTGCGAGCACGGCAGCACTCAACGCTCGGCTCGCTACCTCTTCTCATTCTATGCAGAACATACGTGACAGATGGTGTTATAAGAGCAGCGTAACTCTGAATTAGGAGGTGCGTAGCAAGTTTTTGATTGTCCGAGGGGCAGAAAGTGACGGTGTCCTAGAGCACTGTGGCTCAAGGTCGGCCATTTTCACCATTATGATGGATGATAGCTTTCTGTCCAGAGCCAAAATATAGAAAAACATCTCTAGTCCTTTCTTTAGTTTCAGGTAGCCAAATCTAAGCCCAGTGGCGGAAATTAACAAATTAGTACTGTACTTAAGTACACAATGTATTGAAAAATTTTACTTTTTACTTTATCTGACAGCTTCAGTTACTAGTTACTTTGAAAAATAAGCTTTTTATACACAAAATTCAATTCAATTCAATTTTATTTATATAGCGCCAAATCACAACAACAGTTATCTCACAGCGCTTTTCATAAAAGAGCAGGTCTAGACCGTACTCTGTGATGTTATTTACAGAAGCCCAACAGTTTCCACCAAGAGCAGCACTAGGAGACAGAGGCAAGGAAAAACTTCCTTTTAAGAGGCAGAAACCTCAAGCAGAACCATGGCTCAGGGTGGGCGGCCATCTGCCTCGACCGGTTGGGGTGAAAGAGAGAGAGAGAGAAAGAGAGAGAGAGAGAAAGAAAGAGAGAAAGAGAGAGAAAGAGAGAGGGATGTAAGGAGAGAGAGAGGCAGCCTACAATATACACACAGAGGTACAGACAGTGAAGGTAATCTTGCTATAGACTAAATGAAAAATGGTACAGATATTTATAATAGTGTTAATGGTAACCATCGTAATGTTAATGATTATAATAACAATAATAACAATAAGACTAGTAACAATAGTTGTTGTAGCAGAGGGTGTCGAGCAGGAACCACAGATCCAGACTCCACAGCTCCAGAGCCAGAAAACCTGCAGGAAGTGATAGGAGGAGAGAGGAGAGGGACGAGAAAACACAAGACTACCAGAA
>NC_060161.1:36893370-36898270 GCF_021292245.1 Micropterus dolomieu
CATAGCCTGTTGATAAAGATAGATTGATCATATCTAGTATAGAAGTGCTGACTAAGGGTAAAACATCTTTAAGCAGCCTAGTCGGGATGGGGTCTAAGAGGCAGGTTGATGGTTTAGATGAAGAAATTATTGAAGTTAGTTGGTAAAGATTGAGGGAAGCAAAACAGTCTAAACATGTATCTGGTTCTACAGCTGTTTCTAAGGTTCCTGAGTTAAGAGATAAGTCGGTGCCAATTGAGGGCAGGTCTTGGTGAATTTTGTCTCTAATAGCTAGAATTTTATCATTAAAGAAGCTCATGAAGTCGTAACTACTGAGAGCTATGGGAATACTTGGCTCAATAGAGCTGTGACTCTCTGTCAGCCTGGCTACAGTGCTGAAAAGAAACTTTGGGGTTGTTCCTATTTTCCTCTATTAATGACGAGTAGTACGCTGCTCTGGCATTACGGAGGGCAAACCATAATACCATAATACGGTTTGTCTTCTTCTTCTAAGTAAAGTAGCCTAATATTAGAACTTTTTGAAGGAGTAATGAAAGCACAGAGACTGGGGGTCTCTTTGGGCCCTTTTACATGTCTGTGTCCACGTAATGATGATAACGATGCTCCCATGGCGGCTAAATGCTACAGTTAGCTGGTACATGTGAGTCAGGTGAGCACTGCAGAGTCACATTAACGGTTGTTGGGCGGCACAGCAGAGCTCCCTGAAGCCACTGGCCGGTACAAAACCAGCATCCAGAGCACCGACGATGATCACCACATCAAACGCACCTGAAAGGAGGAGAGGAGGAAGAAGGTTTCCAGATGTCATAGTTTAAACTGTCAGAGATTCACTTTTTACTCCACAACTCTGACCTTAACATCTGTAGACATGGTGTTCACTTTCATCCTCATTTCACATTAAACGCCAGGAAATACAAGTTGTGTCTCAGAAACAAATATGTAGAGTTTATGGTGATATGACCTGACGTCAGCATGTTTCATGTCACAGATGTTGATGATACATCTGAACTATTTCTTTGTTTTTTAACTTGTGCTAAAAATGCCAAATGTCCAAAATTATTCATTCCCCTTGACATCTCTAACACAATAATTTACTGTCTTCCTCACTTGTTTCTGTCACTTCCAGCCGGATGAAACCTTTTGGTGAAATTAAAACTCACCAGCAGCAGAGTGGAGCTGTGGTTCTTTGTGTTTCTGTTTATTTGTTGCCACATAATCTGTTTCCTGTTCCTTTTTACCTGGTTTTCAGTAATATGTGTTTCTCCTCTTCACCTTTTGAGCCACCTGAGGACGTAACCTGTGTAATGGTGTGTGAGGGTTAATTAATAGCTCATCAGAGCCACAAAATGAAGAACCTGGCAGCCTCTGTGTGTCTCTCTCAGTGTGCAGGTCCAGATATTCCCTCCTCCCATCGTAGCTCAACGGTGCAAAGCACAGCGAAGGGAAGCTGGTGTCCTTTCAGTTCTCATTACCATTCGTAAAAGGCACAAGAGCTCAAACATTAAAAAAGTGAGGACAGTTGTCAGATACCATAGCAGACTGTGTCTTTACACATTTAAATGTCACACAAACACACAAAATTAAATGTGTGTTACAGGAAAAAAGGAGCAGGTAAATATTTATAATATTTACTTAAATGGTGCTGCTTTGGTGTGTCCAACTTCACCTGAACTCAGTCGCCTGAAAAATCCCCAAAGATGCTCGTTACAACTTATAATTAAAATACCATGAGAGCTTTTATTTTCATTCTTCTTTAAACTGAAAGGTTAGTCACTTTAAACCTTGTGTTTGTGACAGAAGTCCATTTTACCCTCTCCTCATAACCTGATGACACAGAGAGAGAGATAGAAAGACAGCTGTTACACCCAGCCTGAATATGGAGCGGACAACTTTTGTTAAACTGGTGGTAAACACTGTAGCAGTTCAATGAAACAAAACAACACAAATCCAGGACTCAGAGTGAACATAGGCTTACAGAGTTACAGAGGCATAAACCATGAGAGGAGGAGGCTGTAGCTTTTATCTGACACAGGCTTGTGAAACAGAGCAGTGGCCTCTTGGTCTCATCTGTCTGACTGACAGTCAACCCCGCAGTCTGTTTGTTTCCTTTCAAGTACAGTAGCACAAATACCTCTTAATAAGGGCTGCACAGTGACAGTGTGTTTAGCTCTTACAACATTCAAGATGTAGCCAAAAGCTATTTCATGTTGTAGAAATCAAATCCATTACGTCCATACAGAGTGCTGAGCTCCGGCTCTCCAGCCTTTATTTTATGGCAGAAAAGTTACATAATGTTGCTTTAGTGTGCCACTGGTTATTTCAGGTATGCATAAACCACGGAATATAAAGTTCACGTAACAACTCATGGGTCCAGCCCAAGCTGAGCAACATGGTCGTGTTCCTCGGGTTTTCCTGCTGGCCAGGCTCTGCTCTGTCCAACTTCTCCTCTTTTAGGAGACCAGTGGAAGGGGGAGATTAACAGCTGATGCAGACGGTCAACATATACTGTATCACTAGAAGTCACTCGCAGCATCTAAAGTGTTAAAGATCACAAACTTAGCTACACACCAGGCTCAGGTCCGGGTCATTTACAGGTGGAGCAGAGGCCTCTTGGTGTTTCTCGATCTTTAGGTTAGCTGTGAGGAGTGAGAAGAAACTGTGGATAATCTTCTTAGATCTGCGTTTGGGTCTATTTAACCAGTTTCACTTTAAAAGGTGATGGCCACATGTCCCCAGAGACCCTAGTGTAAATGACACCAGTGGTAACATTTCATGTATGTGACTGGCAAACAATGCCCACTCGTTTTTTTAGAGCACACGTTTATATCAAATGTACACATGCAGTTAAAACAATGTGTGTCCATCTGAGTATGCTGTAGAGTCTGTGTGCTCTGTCTGTTTATCTGCTGTTACTGTCTTTCACTACTGCAGAGTTATTTACAACCTAAACATAATTGAGTGACTGTTTTCTTCCTACCTCTACCACCCTCCCAGTCTCTGCTAGGCCTACAGTAGCATCCTTCCTCCCAGCACTGGTATAAGAAGACCAGGGCTCTGTCTGTCTGTGCTGATTCCAGCAACATCCATGAACACAGTAGCCTATAGAACATTGCAGAAAATTGTTTTCTCACACACTGCTCTCAACATTGGAATACACATGAATAAAAACATTACTCACTAGTACTTAAATCTGCTCTCCTTGCCTTCACTTCTAATATTTCCACACAGGCACGGAACATACACCTCTGCTGCAAACACAGCGGCTCGCCCTACCTCTTTCTTTCTCTCTCCCTGTGTTTGTCAGCCCTGTTGACGTTCTCCATCAGCAGTGGGCTGTTTTATAAAGTGGACAAAATGACACAGCACTCGTGATTTCCACCTGTGATACCGTTTTCACCCGTGTGTGGTCGGAGGAGGCTTGTTAATGAAAAAACCAATCGAAACCGAAACCAACATTGGACCCAGTTGCACCTGCACTGCTGCTTTACCTGGTCTGTGCTTGTGAAATATCCACAGTCTGAGTTTTATAACGTAATGGATGATCATTTCTCTCAGTGTTTCTCTGCAAAATGCTTAAATGGGTCACCAGATATAGTTGGGCAGCCGTTAATGTACCTCAACGGACCCCCAGGTAAAGCTGATGTGTGGGAAACTGATATTAACAACAATCTGACCGGCCCACCCCGAAACAAATAGTCTGGCCCCTCTTGCATATGCCAGAATTACCAGGTGGCCAATCTGCCCCTGCTCAGCTTCAATCAGTAATGTTAAGAACCACAAACCAAGCCAGAAATCTTAAATCTCTTAAAGGACTTATGTCTCAGCAGGAGTCTCAGCAGGACCTGGAAAAGCTTATCCATGCATTTATCTTCATTTGACTTGACTACTGTAACAGTGTCCTTACAGGCTCCCTAAGAAATCCATTCGATAGCTGCAGCTGATTCAGAACGCTGCTGCTCGAGTCCTCACTAAGACCAAAAAGGTGGATCACATCACTCCAGTTCTGAGGTCTTTACATTAGCTTCCTGTCTGTCAGAGACTTGATTTCAAAATCCTGCTGTTAGTTTTTAAATTAAGACTGAAGACTTTTCTTTTTACCATTGCTGTTAATTAAATAAAATGTAAGAATGTCGTCTGCACTATGACTTTTACTGTCCCTGTTTTTATTTCCTATTTAACTCTTGAAAATGTATTTTATCCTGTTTTATTTTCTATTTCAAAAAAATTATATTGTAATGTTTTTTTTTATTTCCTTTTGTTGCTTTTATGTTTGATGTTATGTTTGAATTGCCTTGTTGTTGAAATGTGCGTTACACATAAACTTGACTTGCCTGTGTTCTGGTTTGCCCTGGTGTTCTGGTCTGGTCTCACTGTCTGTGTTCTGGTCTGTCCTGGTGTTCTGGTCTGGTCTCACTGTCTGTGTTCTGGTCTGGTCTCACTGTCTGTGTTCTGGTCTGCCCTGGTGTTCTGGTCTGGTCTCACTGTCTGTGTTCTGGTCTGTCCTGGTGTTCTGGTCTGGTCTCACTGTCTGTGTTCTGGTCTTTCCTGGTGTTCTGGTCTGGTCTCACTGTCTGTGTTCTGGTCTGCCCTGGTGCTCTGGTCTGGTCTCACTGTCTGTGTTCTGGTCTCACTGTCTGTGTTCTGGTCTGCCCTGGTGTTCTGGTCTGGTCTCACTGTCTGTGTTCTGGTCTCACTGTCTGTGTTCTGGTCTCACTGTCTGTGTTCTGGTCTGGTCTGGTTTTCTGGTCTGGTCTCACTGTCTGTGTTCTGGTCTGCCCTGGTGTTCTGGTCTGGTCTCACTGTCTCCTGTGACAGAGACTGAGTCAGACGAGGACTCTCCTCCCTGTGAAACTAAAGCCAGCTGAATGAGCTGTGTTCCAGTAAAGCTCCACCTCTTCCT
>NC_060161.1:36898370-36900680 GCF_021292245.1 Micropterus dolomieu
CTGGTGTTCTGGTCTGGTCTCACTGTCTGTGTTCTGGTCTGACTGTCTGTGTTCTGTTCTGGTCTGACTGTCTGTGTTCTGGTCTGGTCTCACTGTCTGTGTTCTGGTCTGTCCTGGTGTTCTGGTCTGGTCTCACTGTCTGTGTTCTGGTCTGCCCTGGTGTTCTGGTCTGGTCTCACTGTCTGTGTTCTGGTCTGTCCTGGTGTTCTGGTCTGGTCTCACTGTCTGTGTTCTGGTCTGCCCTGGTGTTCTGGTCTGGTCTCACTGTCTGTGTTCTGGTCTGCCCTGGTGTTCTGTTCTGGTCTCACTGTCTGTGTTCTGGTCTCACTGTCTGTGTTCTGGTCTGTCCTTGTGTTCTGGTCTGCCCTGGTGTTCTGGTCTAGTCTCACTGTCTGTGTTCTGGTCTCACTGTCTGTGTTCTGGTCTGCCCTGGTGTTCTGGTCTGCCCTGGTGTTCTGGTCTGGTCTCACTGTCTGTGTTCTGGTCTACCCTGGTGTTCTGGTCTGGTCTCACTGTCTGTGTTCTGGTCTGGTCTCACTGTCTGTGTTCTGGTCTGCCCTGGTGTTCTGTGTTCTGGTCTCACTGTCTGTGTTCTGGTCTGCCCTGGTTTTCTGGTCTGGTCTCACTGTCTGTGTTCTGGTCTGTCCTGGTGTTCTGGTCTGGTCTCACTGTCTGTGTTCTGGTCTGCCCTGGTGTTCTGGTCTGGTCTCACTGTCTGTGTTCTGGTCTCACTGTCTGTGTTCTGGTCTGTCCTGGTTTTCTGGTCTGGTCTCACTGTCTGTGTTCTGGTCTCACTGTCTGTGTTCTGGTCTGCCCTGGTGTTCTGGTCTGGTCTCACTGTCTCCTGTGACAGAGACTGAGTCAGACGAGGACTCTCCTCCCTGTGAAACTAAAGCCAGCTGAATGAGCTGTGTTCCAGTAAAGCTCCACCTCTTCCTGTACACAGATCTACACTGAGGACAGCACGTGATGATCAGAGCAGAGAGCAGGCGGACGGCCAGAGAGACGGTCTACCTGGACATGGATCACCTGTTGCTGCTGCTGCTGCTGCTGCTGCTGTGGAGCTCAGGTAGGACTTTAAACAGCACGTGTTAGAATTCAGATCTCTTTACTGGATCAGGGAGAAAACCAGTATGAAAGGCTGTTCAGGGTGAAAACACTGAAAGACCTGCACAGTATTTAGGTGGCCTGGAGATATTTAGAGATCTAGCTGGAGGAGAGGAATTCAGCTGAAGAGCCACATATTCAAAAAAACAGGAAACTAAATGGCAGCTCCCCGTCCTTTCTGATGCTCGCTAGCTTCACTCATAAAGCTGAAGTATCTGGGTCTAACCAAGTCTCAGCTAAAAACAGGATATTAGATCGTTGCTGATGATAAACTCACTGATTAAAAATGTTTCTTCCTGTCAAAGAGCTGACGTACAGCTACATTTAAGGTGTAAAGACCTTATCTGATTCAGTTTATGAGGTGTGAACATTTTCAGTATTTTCCCCATAAACGGAAAGAGCTGACGTACAGCTACATTTAAGGTGTAAAGACCTTATCTGATTCAGTTTATGAAGTGTGAACATTTTCAGTATTTTCCCCCTAAACGGCCTCTCACAGAACAAACTGCTCACAAAAAGAGTTTTTTGGACTCTCTAATTAGAAACTGCTTCTTCCAACTGAGAAACACTGTACATCCAAATTAAGAGCTCTGGTGTCAGAGGTTGAATTTGAGAGGATCATTCATGCTTTTATTTGGTCTTTATCTTGGTTTTATCATAAGTCTTAACAGGAAGAGTCTAAGATTTTTCTCAATTTGTTAACTTTAGGAATCCTATCTTATCTTCATCTTATGTTATCTAAGGTTAGTAAATCCTAAATACTTAATCCAACATCGGTTATCAACTTTTATGTCTGTTACCTAGCAACCGATGCCACTTTACTCATTTTGCAGAGCTAAACAACTTTTTTCGCAGTTTTTTGTAGTTTTTTAATGAAACATACTGTACATACAACTATCATTGAACTTCAAGTCAGATGACTTAGAGGTGTTTGTAACCTCAGTTGAGAAATCCAAATTCACGAAACGCTTAAGAGAGAGTGGGCTAAAATAGTGGACACCGTCACTGCTGCATATCTGGCATCCAGCAAAAATATTAATAAAGGCTGCGGCCTTCATGTTTTCATTAAGGCTGTTTCTTGATTTTAACGATCTCCAAAGACTCAAAGACTTGCAATAGGATCCTTTTGTTACATCAAGCCTTTACATTACGTTACATAATGAGATATTAGGCCTATCTGTTACACTGCCTACAGCCTTTCTA
>NC_060161.1:36900780-36904591 GCF_021292245.1 Micropterus dolomieu
GTAATGACAGAGTTATTGTGAAAATCACAGTAACCAATAATCAATAATCACAGTAATCATCATTGTACTGCTGAAAAGCTGGTCCAGGCCTTTGTCTCCTCCAGACTGGATTACTGCAACACATCATTGGACGTGTTCTGGTCTGAGTACACTAACATGCAGTACACTGCGTACACTGTGTACTTACTTGCTTAGTGCATTATTTTTGACAGGTTAGTGTTATCTCAGATCAAAGACTGCGGTTGGGCTCTAACAGGAAATGACTGTCGCAATATTGCACAATCCCCCCAGCACAGAGGGAGCAGAGCTCCAAAAACAGCCAGGCTTTATCACCCAAACTAAAAAGATCAGAATCTGGTTTACTGACAAGTTTTAACTTCCAAGTAATTTGCTTTGGTCTATTGGTGCATAAATAAGAATTCTATAAAATAAAAGCAACAGAAAGCAAGAACTGCAACCACAACTGTTCACTAACAATATAATGTCTGATAGAATAATAATAAAATAAAGTAACGACAGATTTATTTTTTATAGTTTCACAAGCCAAGAATGTTCTTTACATCACGACCCAGATGTCTTGATTTGATTTAAATAACTCAAAATGTAATGACAGAATAACAGACAGGCTGCAGCTGTCTTACCGTAGGACCTCTGTGAGCGTGATCGGCAGGCCGCCTCCTTAGATTCCTTCCATCTACATATTTGATTTCTCGCCTCAAAACTTCTGGTCTCACTGTCTGTGTTCTGGTCTCCCTGGTGTTCTGGTCTGCCCTGGTGTTCTGGTCTGGTCTCACTGTCTGTGTTCTGGTCTCACTGTCTGTGTTCTGGTCTGGTCTCACTGTCTGTGTTCTGGTCTGCCCTGGTGTTCTGGTCTCACTGTCTCCTGTGACAGAGACTCAGTCAGAGGACTCTCCTCCCTGTGAAACTAAAGCCAGCTGAATGAGCTGTGTTCCAGTAAAGCTCCACCTCTTCCTGTACACAGATCTACACTGAGGACAGCACGTGATGATCAGAGCAGAGAGCAGGCGGACGGCCAGAGAGACGGTCTACCTGGACATGGATCACCTGTTGCTGCTGCTGCTGCTGCTGCTGTGGAGCTCAGGTAGGACTTTAAACTGCACGTGTTAGAATTCAGATCTCTTTACTGGATCAGGGAGAAAACCAGTATGAAAGGCTGTTCAGGGTGAAAACACTGAAAGACCTGCACAGTATTTAGGTGGCCTGGAGATATTTAGAGATCTAGCTGGAGGAGAGGAATTCAGCTGAAGAGGAAACTAAATGGCAGCTCCCCGTCCTTTCTGATGCTCGCTAGCTTCACTCATAAAGCTGAAGTATCTGGGTCTAACCAAGTCTCAGCTAAAAACAGGATATTAGATCGTGCCTGCTTTTTCCTGTCAAAGAGCTGACGTACAGCTACATTTAAGGTGTAAAGACCTTATCTGATTCAGTTTATGAGGTGTGAACTTTTTCAGTATTTTCCCCATAAACGGAAAGAGATGACGTACAGCTACATTTAAGGTGTAAAGACCTTATCTGATTCAGTTTATGAGGTGTGAACATTTTCAGTATTTTCCCCCTAAACGGCCTCTCACAGAACAAACTGCTCACAAAAAGAGTTTTTTGGACTCTCTAATTAGAAACTGCTTCTTCCAACTGAGAAAAACATTTTTCTCAATTTGTTAACTTTAGGAATCCTATCTTATCTTCATCTTATGTTATCTAAGGTTAGTAAATCCTAAATACTTAATCCAACATCGGTTATCAACTTTTATGTCTGTTACCTAGCAACCGATGCCACTTTACTCATTTTGCCGAGCTAAACAACTTTTTTCGCAGTTTTTTGTAGTTTTTTAATGAAACATACTGTACATAAAACTATCATTGAACTTCAAGTCAGATGACTTAGAGGTGTTTGTAACCTCAGTTGAGAAATCCAAATTCACGAAACGCTTAAGAGAGAGTGGGCTAAAATAGTGGACACCGTCACTGCTGCATATCTGGCATCCAGCAAAAATATTAATAAAGGCTGCGGCCTTCATGTTTTCATTAAGGCTGTTTCTTGATTTTAACGATCTCCAAAGACTCAAAGACTTGCAATAGGATCCTTTTGTTACATCAAGCCTTTACATTACGTTACATAATGAGATATTAGGCCTATCTGTTACACTGCCTACAGCCTTTCTACTAATGAGTGTTTTGTCACCAAACGCATCAGTAGAATCAATTAAGTTCTGCCTGTTGACATTTTGTAAAAGCAATTAAAGAGCTGCCATGTGGATTAAACAACTACCTCAGAAGGCTTCACTTTCAAGTGAAGGCAGCTCTGTTTACATTAGTTTCAAACAGTCTTCTAGGGCAGCACTTACGGCAACGTGTGACGTCAGCACGCCGTCTTGCGTCTCTTCTGGGTGTCAGAAGAGATGCTAGCCTTAGCATAAGCTAACTAGCTATTGAAAAGCCAAACGGCTAACAGACGCCACAGAAATCATACTGAACAAACATGGCTGTTTACAGTCACGGGCTGATATTATAGATCAATGTTTAGTTCTCGCTAGATTTTCAAAAATCGAAGCGAGAAAACTACTGCTTTACGGATAATAGTCAGCATCAAGCCACCATCGATGCTGCCTTCAAAACTGGCCATTACTGGGGCAGCTTGAAGTCATTTCAGGAGACAGGAAGAGATCATTCGAGCCGTTTCGAACAGCACTCGATGCCTCGCTGTCCTGTTGGACACCTTCTGAGACAGCAGTTTAGCCCGTTTTAAACACAGCCACAGAGCGCTGCATGGACACGGACACATCTCTGACTCTATAAAGCTTCACACTCCCACCTGTTGCACCTGAGGCTGTTAGTGGTTCCCCACAATCATTATAAAACCAGAGGGCATTGATCATTTCAAGCTGTGGAATGCATTGCCTCTGTTACTACGAAATTCTGTCAATTATTTTACTCTGCTATTCAAAGCTTTTAATCGGACAGGGCTTTATGGTTGTCTGATTTATGTTGATTTATTTCTTTCTTTTATGTACTGAATCTCACTGTGTTGTATTGATCACATTTTATTGTGAAGCACATGTCCTGGAGTGGACTGTCTGTCCCCACTCTTTCAGCTGAGGAGAATTTCTTTACGACTTTCTTTAAAAATGGATTATTGAACTTTAATGTTATCAATATTTAATAATACATGATACAAATATTACAAAAATAATCATGGCCACTTTTATTGAGAATAATTACAGTTGTACCTGTAATTCAGAAGTGACATGCTGACGTGATGCGGTAAGCGTGTTGACTCATTTCCATTTCCGGTGCTTGTGTGTTGGTAGTGTGTTTTGCTGCTCTCGCTAAATACCAGTTAAAGTTGTTAGATTTGTCATTACAGCAGCCAACTGTCCGCTAAACACTTATTCTTACAGTAATTTTGCCTAAGCTCTCACACTTCTTTCCATCTTTTAGTGACTGCTGTTCAATCTCATAGTTCAATTCAATTCAATTTTATTTATATAGCGCCAAATCACAACAACAGTTATCTCACAGCGCTTTTCATAAAAGAGCAGGTTTAGACCGTACTCTGTGATGTTATTTACAGAAGCCCAACAGTTCCCACCAAGAGCAAGCACTAGGCGACAGAGGCAAGGAAAAACTTCCTTTAAGAGGCAGAAACCTCGAGCAGAACCACGTCTCAGGGTGGGCGGCCATCTGCCTCGACCGGTTGGGGGTGACGGGGAGAGAGAGAGAGAGAGAGAGAGAGAGAGAGAGAGAGAGAGAGAGAGAGAGAGAGAGAGAGAGAGAGAGAGAGAGAGAGAGA
>NC_060161.1:36904611-36909496 GCF_021292245.1 Micropterus dolomieu
CACGGACACATCTCTGACTCTATAAAGCTTCACACTCCCACCTGTTGCACCTGAGGCTGTTAGTGGTTCCCCACAATCATTATAAAACCAGAGGGCATCGATCATTTCAAGCTGTGGAATGCATTGCCTCTGTTACTACGAAATTCTGTCAATTATTTTACTCTGCTATTCAAAGCTTTTAATCAGACAGGGTTTTATGGTTGTCTGATTTATGTTGATTTATTTCTTTCTTTTATGTACTGAATCTCACTGTGTTGTATTGATCACATTTTATTGTGAAGCACATGTCCTGGAGTGGACTGTCTGTCCCCACTCTTTCAGCTGAGGAGAATTTCTTTACGACTTTCTTTAAAAATGGATTATTGAACTTTAATGTTATCAATATTTAATAATACATGATACAAATATTACAAAAATAATCATGGCCACTTTTATTGAGAATAATTACAGTTGTACCTGTAATTCAGAAGTGACATGCTGACGTACTGCGGTAAGCGTGTTGACTCATTTCCATTTCCGGTGCTTGTGTGTTGGTAGTGTGTTTTGCTGCTCTCGCTAAATACCAGTTAAAGTTGTTAAATACTGCTAGATACTGTTTTTAAAAGCTCAGACAAGTCGATGAGATAAAACTGGTTAAAACTCTCTTGTTGCTGGTGAGGAACCTCTGAGTAAGAGGCCGCGGGGGTAATAGAGGCTCTGATTGACACCACCTTATTGGTAAAATAAGATAAAAACAATTCACAGTCATCATTATTTCCAGCTTTGGCACAAGGAGGGATTGGGTTTACCAGCTGATCCACAGTCTTAAACAGAAACCTGGGATTGTGTTTATGTGTAGTAATGAGTTCAGAAAAATAGTGCGTTCTCGCATCCTTAACCATGTTATTGTAGTTAATTAATAAATCCTTCAGACCGAGGTAATTGACTTGGAGACTGGATTTTTTCCATCACACCGATGGCATGTCCAGGTGTGCTGCATGAACGATTAGTCATTCACGTAAGTCATGTGTGGACCGCACCACATGGTGTATGTGCGCAGCTAACATTTATGAGCCCCGTTTGTTTGGGTGAAGTCCGTCTGTCTTAAAAAGAGACATTCTTTGCCAGAAAATATTAAAATTATCCACATAACACACACAATGAGCCCTGCAGGCGGACTGGAGCCAGTCGTGGAGGCCAAGGAGTCTACTGAAGCGGCCAGCACCGTGACCAACTGTGGGAATGCGACCAGTGATAAAAACGGACTTTCCACACTGCTTTAAAAAGTTAAAAAGACGGTTAAAATCTGATTTTGTCAGCTCAGACTGCTGAAGAGCTGTGTCATTTGTTCCGATATGGACTATCACTCTTGTGATGGAGGATGGGAGCGACGGCATCAGGTCCTGGAGTTTTTTTAAAATGTCAGCCGTGGTGGCACCGGGGAAGCAGTGAGTGGTAGCGTTAAAGAAACAGATGTTTCTGGTTATGGAGTCACCAATTATTAGTGTGGTTGGGGAGAAAAGTGGACGAGGAGATGCTGGTTGTGGGGTTCCAGAGCAGGACTGAGCAGAATCTGCTTCAACACTGCGTGCGGACTGAGGATGGAGTGTGTGAGCTGCTGAGTGTTTTGTTGGAGTAGCAGTAACAGACCTGAGAGAAGGGCTACCCGACGGTGCAAGTTAGAAACGGCCTCCGGAGCGTCTGAGCACAGCCTCCTTCAGGATCCTACATCGGGAAGCGGAGGTTTTTGACCAGGATGACGGCCACCGATCAGGCCCAGCGGCAGACCGCGGCCCAGTGCAGGAGATGTAGCCGGTGGAGGAGATGCAACAGTGTCGGCAGGCACTGTCCGGCGAAAGAGCTCCGTATCAGGGAGACTCGAGACTCGCGGCCCAGTGCAGGAGATGTAGCCGGTGGAGGAGATGCAACAGTGTCGGCAGGCACTGTCCGGCGAAAGAGCTCCGTATCAGGGAGACTCGAAGCCGCAGGTGCATCCGCTTGATGGTACGGAGTGTCGTTAGACAAGGCTGCATAGCGGTTGGAGAGGCCGATGTGTGGAGGAGAGGCAGCCCCATCCGAGCCTCTCTTGCAGCCACGGACCACCACTTCAGCCCAGGTTGACTGATGCTTCGGAGTCGAGCAGGATGAAAGCCTGGGAAGGCTAGAGGGGTCCCAAAACACGGTATCCTGGATGTTAGTGGTTGCGCTAAGAGAAACAATCTGTTTGGCTTGTACTGAACCACATCCAGAAAGCCAGTCAGCAGGGAATCTTTCTCTTTGAGTTCCTCTGAAAGTCATCGGATGTCTTCCATAAGGTCAGCAATCTTCTTGTTCGCTTTCTTAAGGAGTGAGCAGTCCTCATGGGGCAGAGTTATCTCGGATAGTATAGTCACCGGAGGTTTGTTGCGATCAGTAGTGTTGATCGCGTTTTTACGGTCATCTAGCTTAAAATCCATGGCGGATGACTAAAATTCTTAACCCACGTAAAACTTAAGTTAAAAACTTAAGTTAAATAAAAAGCATATAAAAAATGTAACGAAAAAGAGTGGATTAAAACTGGATAAGAGTTCGGTTTAAGACGGAGCTTCCGACAGGTGGCTACAGACGCCAACGCATGCGCAGAGTGCAGATTACGTCAGCAATTACATCAGCGATCTTGTGATCTGTAATGTATTATACCTTATGGGAGCCCCTTCCCTGCAATATTAAACATTTAAAAATTTAATTAAATTTAAAGGGCTTTATTGGCATGAAGGTTTCAAGAACAGTGTTTCCAAAGCATCAAAATACAATTTGTCAATATACACAGTATACAGTAAGTTAAAAATGGACATGTTATTAGACAAAATACAAAGTTTTTGTAAGGCATATCATCAAAAAAGAAAGCACAGCAGCCAGACACAAGGTAGAGCTACAGCATCAGCAAGGTTTCTCCCAGGAAGCAGATGGTGTGGGCTGATCAGTCAGAATGTGTCTGTGTCCTGGTTAATAGTTTAACCTCTGTTTGGGGAAGGGTGAAAGGGTACATTAGCCATACTGAAATGAATCCCCAGTTAACAGTAATGTTATGGATCGTATTTAGGAATGTAGTTAATTCATTCAGTAACCATCTCTCTAGTTACATTTCAACAGACCACACTGTGAATGCTGTCAGTCCATCACTCCCAGGATAGAATACACTAACTATAAGTGTAGTCAACATCATAATCAATGCACATTATGCATTAATATTTACTGAAAATTGCTGCAAATTAAGTCGCTGCTGTAAATGTGTAACATTACATTATGGGAACAGCCCCTTTTCCTTCCAAAATTAAACACAAAAGATTAAATCTGTGTCTCCGCCACTCTCCAGAACAAATGTTATATGTATATATGTATTTAATGTTAGTGTCAACTCAGTAATCAGTGTCATATTTTCTTAATATTTACCGATAATTGCTGTAAATATAGCTGCTGCTGGTGTCCGTCCCGCCTAAACCCATTCAAACTGATTGACAGTGCTGAGTTGTTTGGAACTATGGAGAGCTACATGAACCATGTGACCGCGTAGCGGCGAGATCAAAGCGTGTCATAACTCTCTTATTTAACGGCCCTGTGTTCAGCTATCAAGCTCCTCTCCTGTGGAACCAGGTTCCAGTTTGGGTTCAGGAGGCAGACACCATCTCCACATTTAAGAGTAGGCTTAAGACTTTCCTCTTTGATAAAGCTTATAGTTAGGGCTGGCTCAAGCCCGTTCTCATCTCAGGGCATCATATACCGACAATTTGAGAAAGAGTAACAAAGCGTAGTTATTTGACACTAAAGGGTACCTTTAGCGTCCAATTACTGTGTGAGACGTCTGTGTGAGACGCTGTGGGTGCGAGAATTCAAGCAAGTCAAGCAAGCTAGCTAGCTAGATACCTTCGTGATAAAGGTGTTGACAGCCCCCCGAAGCCTCTACCCTTACCACAACCATCAGAAATGTTAGTACCTAAACCTAAGTCACTGACTTTATTCTAACACGGCCGATGTGCTAACAGGTAGGGTTAGCCTCCCTTGTGTTGCTGCAACGTAGAAAACGGAGGCGTTTCATACGGATGCTGAAGGGTACCTTTAGCGTAAAATCCTTACGCTTTTTCACGCTGTCTGAAAGTGTCAGTTATGACGCATTGAGATAAAAATGTGTTGCTGGCTCACGTGAGTCCTGAACCATCCCTTAGTTATGCTGCTATAGGCCTAGACTGCCGGGGGATTTCCCATGATGCACTGAGCTCCTCTCTCCTCTACTTTCTCTCCCTCTGTATGCAACCTCATCCCATTATTGCATGTTACTAACTCAACTTCTCCCCTTTCCGGTAGTCTTGTGCTTTCTCGTCCCTCTCCTCTCTCCTCCTATCAGAGAGAAATATACATGACATTCCATCAAACTAATTTTGACAGCTTCTTCCGGTCCCGCCCCCATACCGGATGTGTGTATGTATCTGATGAGAGAGGTGTATCCGGTCCCGCCCCAACCGTAAATATATGTATGTAACTGATAAGAGGGGTGTATCCGGTCCCGCCCCAACCATAAATATATGTATGTAACTGATAAGAGGGGTGTATCCGGTCCCGCCCCAACCATAAATATATGTATGTAACTGATAAGAGGGGTGTATCCGGTCCCGCCCCAACCGTAAATATATGTATGTAACTGATAAGAGGGGTGCGTACATCCTTCCGTTGTGTGTTTCTGACTGATAAAGGAGGTTTTTCATTGATTTAAAGACTTTATTAAGTAATAAAACATGAACTTGAATGAATTAACTAGTAGGTGTTTATGGCAATAAATTTATCATTAAAAAAGTATAGCAGTGAGTTATAAGTAAAGGAGGAATCTCCGGGGCCAGCAAAGGATCAGTAGGAGGTTTCTTCATTGATTTGG
>NC_060161.1:36909516-36914516 GCF_021292245.1 Micropterus dolomieu
TGAGTCCTGAACCATCCCTTAGTTATGCTGCTATAGGCCTAGACTGCCGGGGGATTTCCCATGATGCACTGAGCTCCTCTCTCCTCTACTTTCTCTCCCTCTGTATGCAACCTCATCCCATTATTGCATGTTACTAACACAACTTCTCCCCTTTCTGGTAGTCTTGTGCTTTCTCGTCCCTCTCCTCTCTCCTCCTATCAGAGAGAAATATACATGACATTCCATCAAACTAATTTTGACAGCTACTTCCGGTCCCGCCCCCATACCGGATGTGTGTATGTATCTGATGAGAGAGGTGTATCCGGTCCCACCCCAACCATAAATATATGTATGTAACTGATAAGAGGGGTGCGTACATCCTTCCGTTGTGTGTTTCTGACTGATAAAGGAGGTTTTTCATTGATTTAAAGACTTTATTAAGTAATAAAACATGAACTTGAATGAATTAACTAGTAGGTGTTTATGGCAATAAATTTATCATTAAAAAAGTATAGCAGTGAGTTATAAGTAAAGGAGGAATCTCCGGGGCCAGCAAAGGATCAGTAGGAGGTTTCTTCATTGATTTGGAATCATGTCAGTCTTTATTATTAAACAAGTAAAGAATAAATTGAAATAATTACAGTAAAGCAGTAAAATGGTATAACGGTGAGTAAAAATTAAACAGCATTATAAATGACCTTCAACAGCATGCAAAATAAGAGTGAGTTCCAAAATTAAAATTATAATTTTTTCAGCTAATGAGTGTTTGTATCTCTTAACGATTTCTTGTTTCTTTAAAAAATGGAAATTTTAACATCATTGTTAGTAATATTTAAACATTTCTCTGTGATACAAAAATATTCAGGGCCACTTTATTGAGAATTTACTGTTTTACCTGTTATTCAGAAAAAACTTGGATGCATGCACAAAGATTGTAGTATTAGCAGCAAAAGGTACTTTATCCAGGGTTCAGTTATATAAAATGTCTTTTTAAACTAGTGCAGTCATTTAAACTTTCTCTTAGGGGAATTCAGGTTTGTCTGTGGTGGTTGGTCATTTTTATGACCTTTGTGGAATGGTGAAGTAGGCCTTTTTAAAGGGACTTGTTCTTTATCTTATTTTGTATTTGCTCTTCATAATTATAAATTAGGACTAAAATGCTCAGCAGCAAGATCCTTTCCCCCCCTAGTTTTTGTAAGTAATCACTAAAACAACTGTTGGGCTTCTGTAAATAACATCACAGAGTACGGTCTAGACCTGCTCTTTTATGAAAAGCGCTGTGAGATAACTGTTGTTGTGATTTGGCGCTATATAAATAAAATTGAATTGAATTAAAACAGGTTTATCAACTTTTACTAAACCGTTGGAATAATTCTGTCCCAAATATTGTGAAATGAAATTGACCAGTTATTATGACCACAAGATTTCTATCAATTTTGCAATGTACTTGTTTCTTCAATGAAAATTTTATAGGATTGCATTTTATTTATTGACTGCATTACAGAAACGTCCATTGTTGGCTGGCATGTAATGACACGGAGTTCCCTCTTAGTTCCTTCTTAGCTAGCATGGAGCGACACTCCAGCATGGATGAATAAAAGAATGGGATATTTCTATTAAGAGAATATTGTAATCTAAACTAAATATTTAATTTGTAGTTACACTTACAAAATAAGGACAATTCTTATGTAGCAAAAAACCCCAAAACTACAAGTGTTAACAGCGTCCAAATAACTCTAAATGTAGTCTTTCAGTAACATATAGACAATGTCCCTCATTCTAAACTAAAGCCTTACTCATAACTAAGTCACTAGTCATGCTAACAGGCCTCCTCTTTCCCTTTAGTAAAAAAAGTTAGAATTATAAAAAATTATAGTTTACAACTTTATCAACTGGAAACTTCAAGAGCTAAAGTTTGATCCGTCTACTGAGAACCAGCTGCCTTTTGCTAATTAGGGTTTATTAGACTATTACAGAGGTCATGAAATCCAGAACCCTTCCCTTGGGGATGAAGTATTCAAATGCTAGTTAGCTACTTTGTTGACATAACAGGACAGTAGTTTTCTGTTGATGAAAATAAAACAGACGGTTAGAATAAATCTCCTATAGGTTCTTTATTTTGGCTCAACCGTGATCTGAGCTAATAACACTTATTGCACGTTCCAAAGCTCAACAGGAACCAGCAGCTTCAACAACAAAAGTCTGTAACAATATCTATCATATGGCTTTTTATTTTTTATGTAATGCCCAGATTTACCACGGGGTTCTTGACTAGCCATAGTGGCTAGTTTGCCCTTGACAATAAGGTTTTAGTAAAAAGTCTCATCACTGCTGCAACCTCGTTTTTGAGACCATGCTGTTTCTATTTTTTTCTAGTGTCCCCTTCCACAGCATTTTTTCAGAGACCCTTTAAAAAGGCCTACTTCACCATTCCACAAAGGTCATAAAAATGACCAACCACCACAGACAAACCTGAATTCCCCTAAGAGAAAGTTTAAATGACTGCACTAGTTTAAAAAGACATTTTATATAACTGAACCCTGGATAAAGTACCTTTTGCTGCTAATACTACAATCTTTGTGCATGCATCCAAGTTTTTTCTGAATAACAGGTAAAACAGTAAATTCTCAATAAAGTGGCCCTGAATATTTTTGTATCACAGAGAAATGTTTAAATATTACTAACAATGTTTCCATTTTGAAAGAAACAAGAAGTCTTTAAGAGATACAAACACTCATTAGCTGAAAAAATTATAATTATAATTTTAATTTTGGAACTCACTCTTATTTTGCTGCATGCTGTTGAAGGTCATTTATAATGCTCTTTAATTTTTACTCACCGTTATACCATTTTACTGCTTTACTGTAATTATTTCAATTTATTCTTTACTTGTTTAATAATAAAGACTGACTTTATTCCAAATCAATGAAGAAACCTCCTACTGATCCTTTGCTGGCCCCGGAGATTCCTCCTTTACTTATAACTCACTGCTATACTTTTTTAATGATAAATTTATTGCCATAAACACCTACTAGTTAATTCATTCAAGTTCATGTTTTATTACTTAATAAAGTCTTTAAATCAATAATAATCCTTATTTGTAGAGCACTTTTCAAAAACAAGTTACAAAGTGCTTTAACAAGTGTAAAGAATAATACTGTTCACTAGCTGAATGTAATAGAACAGATTCTCTGTGAGGTTTAGGTCAAGTCAGTTGGAAAGACATGTCCCTACCATCCCTACGTATTTCTATACACTAAAACAAACTGAAATTAAGCGAGTATACTTCACTGATGAGCTTTTCTTTTAACTCTATTCAAACCAGTCTGCTGGCTGGTGTTGTGTATTCACATGTTGATCTCACCTACAGTAAACTGGTAACATGAGTCCAGAGGGAGTTCACTGAGATGTTTCTGAGCTGATAGAAAGTTATTTACAAAATAACCTGATTGTTCTTTCTGTCCACGGCTGTGCTCCAATCACAGGACTCCAGGCTGAAGGACGACACACCTCAACAGGTAAAGAGAGAAAGAAAAGAGAAAGAAAGAATCACAGAAGCTGAATTAGCTGAGTTTAGTCTCTTGAATTCACTTCTTTACTGATGACTCTCTGGTTTCTGTTCAGAGCCTTATGATGTCAGGTTGGTGGGAGGAGCCACTCGCTGTGCAGGAACACTGGAGCTGAAACATCAGGGAGACTGGAGACCAGTGATTTACTCTGACTGGACCCTGAAGACAGCAGCTGTTGTCTGTAGACAGCTGGACTGTGGCTCTGCTGTTTCTGTAGGAGAGAGAAAGGAGTCCTCACACAGACCTGTGTGGTTGATCTGGTCTGACTGTGATCAGTCTGGATCTGCTCTGAGGGAGTGTGCAGAATCAGATTACTCTCCCTTCATCCTGGATCTCACCTGCTCAGGTAAGCCCAAGATATATAAAGATGTGTTCTGTTGTTAATGATGAACTGATGTTGAAGTTGCGCTGAGTCCAGTTTGAATCACTGAATTCTTGTTTCATGACATGTGTAGGAACTTGCGGTTGTGGAAGCTGGAGAATGTATAGAGCTTCTGCATTGGTAGACCAGTTAAAGTATGAGAACCAGAGATGAGAGCCGTTGACTGACAGATGACTGTACAGCTAAAAGGCAAATGAAAACAATCAGTAGACAGAAGTTACTCTAGCGGGTCATAATCAAATTAAAGCACTTCTTAGCTGTTAAACAAGGAAACAATAACGATTGCAGATATACAGAACTTACTCAAGTAATGCATCCAGTACACAGTCAACTGAGAAGGATTAGCGAGGCTTCATGCTAACCCACATGCTGCAGCAAACAAATGGGAAGGACTGAGCAGGGCCTCATCAGGCCTTTTATCAGTTCAGGTGTGGCCTGACAGGTTGTGGCTAAGCCCAGCCCCCCTGGAACTTGTCAGGAAGGAGGATTTTCTACAACATGTTTTTATTTTGTGTCTGGTGTCTTTATCTCTATTTCATCTTCTATTATCTCTCCAGACTCTGTCAGGCTGCTGGACGGGACTAGTCTGTGCTCAGGCAGACTGGAGGTGAAGTCTAACCAGTCTAACCAGTGGTGGTCCTCAGTGCATGAAGCTGACTTTGACCAGCAGGATGCAGAGGTGGTCTGTAGGGAGCTCGGCTGTGGGGCTCCTTCAGTCCTCCAGGGGGCGCTCTATGGAGAAGTGGAGGCTCTGATGTGGACCAAAGAGTTCCAGTGTGAAGGCCATGAGTCTGCTCTCCTGGACTGTAGAAGCTCAGGCTCAGCTAGAAACACCTGCTCACCTGGAAAAGCTGTTGGACTCACCTGCTCAGGTAGAAGAGGAGCTGCAGCTTTGATTTGGTTCATTTCTCTTCTGATGAAACTCACTTTATTGTTTTACTGATGACTCTCTGGTTTCTGTTCAGAGCCTGTCAGGTTGGTGGGAGGAGCCAGTCGCTGTGCAGGAACACTGGAGCTGAAACATCTGGGAGACTGGAGACCAGGGAGTTACCCTGTCTGGACCCTGAAGA
>NC_060161.1:36917990-36918578 GCF_021292245.1 Micropterus dolomieu
ACAGAGAGAGAGGAACAGAGAGAGAGAGGGGAGGGAGGCAGCCTACACAATATACACACAGAGGTACAGACAGTAAAGGTGATGTTGCCATAGACCCCGAGCAGGAACACGGGGGCAGCAGGTGACCCGCAGCCACAGATCCAGACTCCACAGCTCAAAAGCCAGAAAACCTGCAGGAAGTGATAGGAGGAGAGAGGAGAGGGACGAGAAAGCACAAGACTACTGGAAAGGGGAGAAGTTGAGTTAGTAACATGCAATAATGAGATGAGGTTGCATACAGAGGGAGAGAAAGTAGAGGAGAGAGGAGCTCAGTGCATCATGGGAAATCCCACGGCAGTTTAGGCCTATAGCAGCATAACTAAGGGATGGTTCAGGACTCACCTGAGCCAGCCCTAACTATAAGCTTTATCAAAGAGGAAAGTCTTAAGCCTACTCTTAAATGTGGAGATGGTGTCTGCCTCCTGAACCCAAACTGGAACCTGGTTCCACAGGAGAGGAGCTTGATAGCTGAACGCTCTGGCTCCTAGTCTACTTTTGGAGACTCTAGGAACCACAAGTAACCCTGCATTCTGGGAGCGCAGTGCTCTG
>NC_060161.1:36918598-36919403 GCF_021292245.1 Micropterus dolomieu
AATGACCTTTTAATGTCTGCTGATGAAGGTATGTGCTCAGTCCTGGTACTCCTGGACCTTAGCGCTGCTTTTGACACCATTGATAACAACATCATGTTAGACAGACTGAGGCACTGGGTGGGGATCTCTGGTACTGCCCTAGAATGGTTTTCATCCCACTTGTCAAATAGGAAGTGTTGCGTGTCTGTAAACAACTATGTTTCTTCGTTCTGTCCAGTTAAATATGGTGTGCTCAGGGGTCGGTCTTAGGACCCATTTTGTTTTCTTGTTATCTGCTTCCCCTTGGACATATTATCCTTAAACATGGTATTTCTTTTCATATTTATGCTGATGACACACAAATGTACTTGCCCGTCAGCATTCCAGGGTCTGTGGATCTGAGTTCACTTACCGACTGCCTTTGTGAAGTTAAAAAATGGATGTCAAATAATTTCCTCCAGCTGAACTCAGACAAAACAGAAATCCTGGTCACTCTCATTTGTGATACTGTTTTTAAAAGCTCAGACAAGTCGATGAGATAAAACTGGTTAAAACTCTCTTGTTGCCGGTGAGGAACCTCTGAGTAAGAGGCCGCGGGGGTAATAGAGGCTCTGATTGACACCACCTTATTGGTAAAATAAGATAAAAACAATTCACAGTCATCATTATTTCCAGCTTTGGCACAAGGAGGGATTGGGTTTACCAGCTGATCCACAGTCTTAAACAGAAACCTGGGATTGTGTTTATGTGTAGTAATGAGTTCAGAAAAATAGTGCGTTCTCGCATCCTTAACCATGTTATTGTAGTTAATTAATAAATCCTTCAG
>NC_060161.1:36919423-36926147 GCF_021292245.1 Micropterus dolomieu
AGTCTAGGCCTATAGCAGCATAACTAAGGGATGGTTCAGGACTCACCTGAGCCAGCCCTAACTATAAGCTTTATCAAAGAGGAAAGTCTTAAGCCTACTCTTAAATGTGGAGATGGTGTCTGCCTCCTGAACCCAAACTGGAACCTGGTTCCACAGGAGAGGAGCTTGATAGCTGAACGCTCTGGCTCCTAGTCTACTTTTGGAGACTCTAGGAACCACAAGTAACCCTGCATTCTGGGAGCGCAGTGCTCTGGTGGGGTAGTAAGGTACCAAGAGCTCCTTAAGATAATGTGCGTGAGGCGAGCACAACCGTGACAGTTTCACAGGAACGCACCCGCTTGTCGCTACACCTTGTGCTCAACCACTTCACCTCACTCTAAAGGCCCATTTATCCTCCTGCATAGGGTCTACGTTTTGGCCGCTAGTAAAAGTTACTTCAAAGCGCAGGGTACTTCCAGTCGGCTTGGAGGCATGGCAAGGCTACCCAGTCGACCAATCACAGAGCTTACGGTCCGCGTCGTCTCGAAGTGTAGTTACATTTTTGAGGAGGTACGCATTTTTGAGGCGTAGGTGATGGCATAGGCTACGGGCCTGCGCAGAGGCTACGCCGTCTCCGATTTGATGCAGAAATATTGCACTTAACAGGGACACTTTGCTACTGAACACAGACTGTTTCTGCTACTCCCTGACAAAAAGAAAAATGTCTCTGCTGATACCTGTTCAGAAAATAAACACAAGAAAACTGGACTCTGATGGCAACTTGTTTTAACAAGCTAGATAAAATATCTAATAATATTTGATTTGATTACATTAATGTTGAAGATGAGATTTACAAGAAACATTTTATTGCTACTTTGTGTACATAGCAGTACATTTAAATTAACAGTGCGCAATACACTAATTTATAATTCATTATTAAATTTTGGGCATAACAATGAAAATAAGAAAATCATGTGATTAATCACGATTAAAAATTTTAATCATTGCCCACCACTAATTTCTAGACTAATTCAATTTGAAGAACTGTTCCATTTAAATTACATTGTCAAGAAACATAATCAAACAGATAAATAAATACATTTAAAAAATCCAAATAGTCTGCATTTGTGGAGACCTAGTTGTTAGTGTTGCAGGAGAGGATGTGTTTTGGACATTCTGAGTTTTGCAAGTTTGCAAGATCATTAGGGTAGAAAGGTGAGACTCCTCTGATAATTTCTCATTTCGACTGAAAGCCTGTTTCTTGAAGCAGAGTTCTGAACTTCCCTTGATTCTCCGCATTTTATAACCCATGCCTTTCACGCCAAATGTCCCTTTCTGCCTTTTGCACTTTGCTGTTACTTCAGTGATTTCCAGTTCTACATCAAATGACATAAATCTATTTTTTCAGTTTTTTAGTATCTATGTTGCCAGATGGGGATTGAGGCCATTTTTTATGGTTACATTAATTGTGCATTGTGTTACACAAGACAGCTCACATTTATACATATAAAAAATTCCCATCTACATTTCCACAAAATGTTAACCATCATCACCTTAGGGCATTTTATACTGTTTCAGTCTGGGACCTAAGAAATGAAGAATTTTGTTTCTTTCACCTTGGGACCCACTCTCATTTGCTATAAAACCTTCTTAGACCCAGTGGGAAAAAGGTTCTCAGTCTTTGTATGGTTTCGACACAGTGCACAAGGGCCTTGAAGCATCGGTCAGTTACTGAGGTAGTGGTGGTTTTATGTCCTTTAACATGAGTCATAACTAAAATATGTTGTGGTAATAATAAAAAATTCTTTCATTATTGCTTGATGAGTGGATTTCACTAAACAAGGTGCCCCTGAAACAATTTTTTATTTTTTTGGAGGGGGGGGGGGTCTTAGAGGAGTGTTGCTTATTGACTTACCCCACCCCGGTTTATCCTGCCAGTCCAGGGGTTGAACCAACAAACTGTTGTTTCCAGCTTTCCATATATAGATGTCAGTTCAGTTTGAGATTTGTTTGTATTACAATGTTGAGTAGTCTTTTTGCATTCATTTCATGTTAACCAAACGTTTGTTTAGCTACATTAATCCATCCTGCTCACAGGGGGCCAAAACACCCCAACACAAGGTGACAGCCCTGATAAATTATAGCTTTAAAAAACTGCTCTGGCCCTGTATAAGTAGGAATTTGCTTACTAAGGTTTTAGCAAACAGTTCCCTCCTCCAACAGATATGGAGCAAAATTATCCAAGAGTTTGTTTCTGGCTATCAGATAAATGTAAAACCAACATTCATTCTACTTTTTGCTCTGTTTGTGTCTTGACATTTTGGGCTTTGTGTGTTATTCGTCCTTGCCAGTCATTTGTCAAAATGTGAATTTGACTTCCTCTATTGACATTACAGTTAGCCAAAAGGTCCTTTTCGATCTGTATGCTATATGACAGGTGTCTGGTAAAGACAAAGAACACACTTAAATGTGAAATGTCAAGGTAGCCCTTTGAGTGCTCTCCTAGTTTTGAATGTATTTCTGTGGGGAGTCTTTGACCAGATAGATAGGGTTGGAATATGTTTGTTATATTATGTCCTGTAACACGTGTAAAACCAAGAGAAACAACATGTGTTTTTCTATTAACTTAACCAGAGGGACAGCCAGGCTTTCTCAAAGAAACTGGCTACTTTTTATGTTTCATATGTGAACAACCTACTCAGTCTTTGTCATCAATGTTGACATACAGTATTGCTAAGATTCCATTAAAAAGGGCAATAGAGAACAAAATTAAACTCATTTTCTATATTATATTGGAGGAGCACCTTAAGAAAGCTACCGTTTTATTTAGATACATTGACCATATTGTCAAACTGTCCAGTTTCAACATTAAAAATACCAGAATTCAGCTTGGAATCTAATTGTTTCTTGAATACATTTTATATAGGCCTAACATAATTGTACGCACCATATTAATGTTTTATCATTTTAATACTGCATTCTGACTTTCAACCTCAAAGCGTTCAAGTTTCACAACACCCAATATTGAATGAATAACATGGCTGATCGCGACAAAGTGATGTTTCTTCGTCAAGTGTACACTCAAACCCTCAACAGTGCCCTTGGTGTTAATTAAAAGGATGGCCATTTTAATGAAAAATGCTAAATATTATTACAGTTTGTCAGTTTACATGCACAACAGGTCTTAATATATGGTATTATCTTAATAAATTAATAAAAACACAGGAACATTAACTTTATGTTCCACTTTAGTTGATGGTGTACCATTTACAGTATGTGCTTCCATTGGTGCGGCCATTGTTGTGTGATGTCAGATGACTACCTTTTCATGAAGTTGGGGTAGATGGATTTCCTAGGAACTAGGAACTTCAACTTTGAGTGGCATTCCATTGTACTTTTTCCAGTTGGAGGTCGGAAATGATCAAGTTCCGAGTTGTCTGAAACGCAGCATTAGTGTACATATTTGAGGTTCAGTCTATAGATCATCACTCTACTACTCGTTTGCTGCTAGCAAACACAGATTCTCGGAACAGACAAATGTTGATCTTGATTCATTGTAAACCTGCTATAATCAATATTTTTATAACAATGTATGAAATGACAATGTGATAATATAAATGTGTTTGCTTATAGTGATCGACCTGCAGAGAATTATCGGCTGAATCTGGAGCTCCCCTTGGTTTTACAGACCTTTATAGTGAGTACAGCTGTCCTGTCCACAGCTTTACTGTTGTGGTTCACGCTCACTGCTCTCACAGCGTCATTTTCTGCCTCTCATGGCAGACATTTCTGCCACATATGTTTTCAGTGGTACTGCTCAGCACCAAATAGCAGACCGACACATTTAGAAGGACTTTCTGGGGAACATAGTGGATCATTTAGCAACTCAAGAGCCAGATATTTCCCTCAAGAGTACTACAGGCGAGTTAATATCAGACTTACATTAATCAGGTGGCCAGGTGTGACAGTGAAAGTTATCCTGCCCTAGGTGCCACAAAGCTTACAGAGTACTACGAAAATGTCAATCAAGCAGACAAACCCACACAGTCCAGAGAAGAGGTCTAATTAACCATAAGAAGGGAAAACATCTGTGCAGGTGCACCAAAGTACAGAAGCCCTAAGCGGAATCAAATATTTTTTACTCCATTTTCCCGGGCTAACGGAATAATTTTCTTGTGATCTTGAGATAAAGAATGTTGTTTTCCCGTGATAACGGGATAATTTTCTCATGACGAGACAACAACGAGATAACAAAACAGTAGTTTAACACAGGGGTCGTCAGAAACATTTCTTAATGATAAATTCAGTGCAGTTTTTTTTTTAGTGTCACTGGTTAGCTCAGTTGGTAGAGCATAGCACTCATGATGGTAAGGTTATGTGTTTGATCCTCACCAAAGATCTATTTTTTTTCTCTCTTTTTCATAATCCTCTTTAACAAAGTTGTTATGAAGAGACTGTTTCACATTCTCACAATTAAGTATGTTCTGGACTGTGTGAATCCCAGGGATTGGTCCACATCCATCAACCTGTGGACTTTTCATTTCCATTTAACGGCTGAATTTAATTTAACGGTCCATGACGGCTATTTCTGAACCTTTTAAATAGCCGTCGGGAAATGTGTGATTGGATTCCCCTGAATCTCTTCATAATAACTTTGTTGAAGAGGATAATAAAAAACACACAAAAGAAGAAACAAAATTGCTGAGAGCAGCAGTGACACTGTTAATTTTTTGGAAATGATCCTAAAGAAACACACCAGACGACCCCTGTATTCAGCTGTGGTTTGTTATTACATTTACATTAACTCATTTGGCGCTTTTATCCAAAGTGACTTACATTTGAGGAACAACATACAGGCATCAACAGAGCATAAAATACAGCACGAGATCTACAACTGACAGTACATATTAATAAAAGCAGCAGTAAATACTAGTAAGCGCTAATGGCACATATCGCATCAATGGGGTAAATACCAAGGGAAAGAAGTTAGAGTTAAGAAAAAGTGCAATCAAAACAAGATAACTGTAGGGGATAGAAGAAGAAGAGCACAGGAAGTGCATGTTAGATGGTAGGAGTTGGAGGTGTTGTAAGAGGAAGTGTTCTCGGAAGAAATGAGTTTTCAAAAGCTTCTTGAAGTTAGAGAGGGACGCCCCTGCTCTGATGGCGTGTGGTAGCTCGTTCCACCATCATGGTGTCACAGATGAGAATAGCCGGGACTGGGATTGCTTTGTGTGAAGGGATGGCAGAGCCAGGCGGCGTTCGTTGGAGGAGCGCAGCGGCCGAGAGAGAACGTAAGTTTGTATTATGGAGTTCAGGTAGACCTACCTGAACTCCACTTGTCACGGGAAAATGGAGTAAAAAATATTTGGATGGATGGCCAGTTATGGCTTCCGTAACAAAATAGCCATAGATGTAGGACTTTCTTCTCATTCAAGTGACTGACTGAGCAACACATATCCTCAAACAAACATCATGTAGCTCCCATCCAATATCTCCAACTATCGCTCTAGCATCCAAATATTACCCAGTCACACACTGGGAACACCAGGCTGAAAGTTAGATTTCCAAAGAAATATTGAAGAACCAGCTGGTCTGATTTTGAGACTTGGAAAGATCATATACTGTGTAATGATGAAAGATCAGATTGTTCTATTTTTGATAAAGCCTGAATCCTAAACCATGAAATCTTACTGATATTAGATATGCAGCACACATACAGAAACTCCAACAAGTTTCAGCCTAAATTAGGGTGTTTCAAAAAGTTTGAAAGTTCATTATTACTACACCATCGAACTGATTTGAATGAAAGGACCAAAGAGGTTTGTACATCCTTTGTGGGTTTCTATATCCTTTTTGCGTGTGCTCAGAGTTATGCTGCACATTCTAAAAGTGGGCACCTAAACCTCAAATGTACGGATATATGTCTATGAAATTAACAAACATGGTTTTAAAACATTTTAACAGAACATTTTGATGGAATAATTCTGCAGCAGATGAAGTTTAGAATGGATTTAATCATTTTAAGAAATTACATATTCTTCAGATCATAGAAGAACTGCACTTATTTCTCCTACTACAGATTCTGTATGTGCTCACCACAATATTATGAAATTGATGCCTGTTGGGAATGTTCAGTTTGAAAAAACTGTGAGGAAAATATCCCGATATATCCAGAAGGTTATCTATGTACCGATGGCAAAGGACAATACCACCATAGTTTTAGTCAGTTAGCATGTGGGTCTTAAACTTTCTCATCAAAACAAGACCTATTTAGTCACTCCACATGGAGCCTTCTATTATTGTCATGCAGTGTCCCCTAACCACCATGTACTGATATCAGATATATACAGTATATCAGTGTATTTTGGGAACTAAGTACAGTCAGCTGGTCAAGTGAACATCTGTGTCTGCATGCTATGTGCCAACAAGGTTTCACTGGAAGCTGCAAAAGTAGAGCCTACAGAAACAGCGATGGTGATTTGCTGCCATCTGGTGGTGGATTTAAAGTCACTGCACACCTGGGACCACCTGTTTCTCTGTGGAGGCAGTGACAGCTGACCAATAGAGGGGGCCAGGGCTCCGCTCTCCCTGGTGGTGGAAAGTATTTTGGTTTTTCTTTTTAAAACAAACAATTTTGAAATAAACAATAATTACTTTTTAAGCATATGTGTGTTTAAAATGCACAATAATGTGTAATATATAAAATATAGGCTAAATAATCATGTTTGGGGGAGAAATTAGCTTC
>NC_060161.1:36926167-36935706 GCF_021292245.1 Micropterus dolomieu
TGGTTTTAAAACATTTTAACAGAACATTTTGATGGAATAATTCTGCAGCAGATGAAGTTTAGAATGGATTTAATCATTTTAAGAAATTACATATTCTTCAGATCATAGAAGAACTGCACTTATTTCTCCTACTACAGATTCTGTATGTGCTCACCACAATATTATGAAATTGATGCCTGTTGGGAATGTTCAGTACTTCACCTATTTAGTCACTCCACATGGAGCCTTCTATTATTGTCATGCAGTGTCCCCTAACCACCATGTACTGATATCAGATATATACAGTATATCAGTGTATTTTGGGAACTAAGTACAGTCAGCTGGTCAAGTGAACATCTGTGTCTGCATGCTATGTGCCAACAAGGTTTCACTGGAAGCTGCAAAAGTAGAGCCTACAGAAACAGCGATGGTGATTTGCTGCCATCTGGTGGTGGATTTAAAGTCACTGCACACCTGGTGGTGACCACCTGTTTCTCTGTGGAGGCAGTGACAGCTGACCAATAGAGGGGGCCAGGGCTCCGCTCTCCCTGGTGGTGGAAAGTATTTTGGTTTTTCTTTTTAAAACAAACAATTTTGAAATAAACAATAATTACTTTTTAAGCATATGTGTGTTTAAAATGCACAATAATGTGTAATATATAAAATATAGGCTAAATAATCATGTTTGGGGGAGAAATTAGCTTCCTGCTCATCCACTGATTTCTTCTGGGGCGCTAGAAACGTCGCTCAGGCAGTACAGCAGCGCAGCCAATAACTGACAAGATATGCCCATTACAACATAAATTAAGCCAATCAGTGTCCTCCAATCTGATGCCTGAAGGGCGATAAATTTATCCAAACAGAGTCAGTGGTGGTAGAGTAGGAACACCTGACGTTGTAGACAATGACGGATGCGGAACTCAAGACACAGACCACCCAAAAAAATCCATTTAAGAGGAGAACTTTGATGGAAAAACTACATGTCAAAAAGCTTGGCCAAGATCAACCTGATATCAAACAAACAGGCGAGCGAGAAAGGTAAAGTGTATGTGCAAGGCTTCTTCCATAAGTGGTACAACAGAAAAGCTTGGCTAGCTGGACGTAATCATGCAAATGCCGTATTTTGCTTCCCATGCTTGCTTATCAAAACGGCGGGGACGGATCCAACACGGACTGTTACAGGAGTAAATAACAAGAAACATTTATCTGAGAAGATTAAGAAACATGAGTGTACGAGGGCACATATGGATGATACGGTGAAGCTAGCCATGCTAGGCAGAGTTAACATCGCTTCACAGCTGGAAGGCCACAGGATTGGGGTGAGGAAAAACAACGAAAAGGTGGATAAGAACAGACGTTTTATCAAAGATAATTGACTGTGTTGAATTCTGCGCAGACTTTGAGCTGGACTTTGAGCTGGACTTTGAGCTGGGACTTTGAGCTGGACTTTGAGCTGGACTTTGAGCTGGCCTTGCGCGGCCACAATGAGACCTAATCCTCTGACAACCCTGTTATTTTCAGTAGATTTTGTTGCCTCGCTGGACAGTGTGTTGGAGGAGCACCTTAAGACAGCTACCGTTTTCAAAGGCACATCAAAGACTGTGTAAAACAAACTTTTGGACTGCATGCTGTCAGTTCTTGAAGATTACATTCTGCAGGAAGTAAAAAATGACGAATATCTTTTTATTCAGGCAGTTGAGACAACTGACATTTCCACCCACTGCCAGTTGGTGCTTGTGCTACTGTACATCGACCAGGAGAACAACAGCGGTTGGCTACAGAGGTAAGCTGTATAGTTTATCGGCAGCTCTGAAGTGTTAAGATGTGGTTATTTCCAGTGGTGGACAGTAACTCCAGTAGGCCTACTGTTCTGAAGTACAAATTAGAGGTATTTGTACTTTACTCGAGTATTTTCTTTTCATGCCACTTTCTGTGTTTATGTTCACTGTTTATGTTTTTGCGTAAGAAACTCTTCAATATTGACATTAAATAATTTCTGACTATTTCACCGAGCACAGGTATCCCGCAGTTTGTGTTAAATTGTATTGGGACGGTTACTGAAACTGACTGGATATAGCACAGCCCCAACTAAAATATTTTTCACCAGCCGCCACTGGTGGAGGGAAGCATCTGCCAAAATAGGATCATTCAATGCAGAGTGGAGGGGAAAAAATCAGTCCCTTTATTTTCTTTTTATCATTCACTGGGATACATACTATGCTGTCGGGTGTTGAGATATACTGTTAACATTACTACAAAAACTTTTCAAATTCCTAATCCATTCTGAAGATTGATTGAACTGTTGCTGTGCTCAAGGTGTTGCAGCAGCCATCCAATGGCATCTTCTACGTGTCCACGCACCAGAGACCTTTGGTGCTCAAAGTATAAAAAGGGCACATGGAACAAGGATTTAAATAGGACTCTTCTCATACTATTGACATAGAAATATATCGTTATGTATTCCTTGTTGACACACATATACAGATGCTTCTGTATCGATACATCAGCAAATGCTTTGACACAAAAAGAAACAGGGAATACCCAACTCTAGCTTTAAAACACGGTGGGCTGACATAACTTACAGGGAAAAGTTGCTGTTGAAGGGTTGCTATGGATGCTGCTGCTGCTGCTGCTTTTGTTGCTGCTGATACTACTGGAGGTGATCTGTGACTACAGATATTAAAACAACTATAGGTTATATATTAGCTGATTAAACAATTATGTGACCATAAAAAGATTGTTGAGTGTTTGGGACTGGCTCACAGTGACTGACCTGCTGTAATACTGCAGCCACTACCAAGGCTGACTGCTAGGGAGACGCTCACAGAGCTGCACACAAAGAGCTGCAGGTAGAGGAAATAAGATACAGGATTCAAAAAAAGTGTTGAACATTAATGGAGAAAGGATGAGGGTGTCCATGGCAGGGGTAAGAGTGAGACAAACAAATCTATAGACAGTGTGTCTGTGTTGCTTGCTTGTGTGTCTACAGTATGCAAAATTGTGATAATGATTTTATATATTGCATTGTGAATCTGAGCTATATTTGGATTTTTATTGACTATATGTCTAATCATATAACTAAATAAATAAACTAGCATTAATCTTTTATAATATTCCTGACATCAAAGTAAAGAATGAAGAAGAAACGGCCCTATTAGATTTCAGAAAAATGTATGAAATGTTTTTGAATCTGGTATCTTATTTCCTCTACCTGCAACTCTTATTATGCAGCTCTGTGAGCGTCTCCCTTGCAGTCAGCCTTGGTAGTGGCTGCAGTATTACAGCAGGTCAGTCACTGTGAGCCAGTCCCAAACACTCAACAATCTTTTCATGGTCACATAATTGTTAAATCAGCTAATATATATCTTATGTTTATTTTATTTTACATGGCACTGACATTTTCATATGTATTTCCATTTATTGAGTTTTTATTGTAGTTGAGCTGTTGTAAACACTACTGTTGCTGTCAAAATGTAAATATATTCAATACTCTTCTGAATTTAATGATTTTTTTTTTTTAAAGGGCTGAAGTAGGCTATAAGTCGGAGGAATAGACTTAGAATTTTACCACTGTTGTTATACTTATTTTAAGGCACAAGGCTTTTATTAACTGTAATAATCCTAGTTCAAGTGCAAAGATTTTTGTCAAATTATAGAAAAAAATCAGACCTCGACGCCCGTGAAACTTTTCTCCCCCAAACAGAACGAAGTGAACAGAGCACCTTTGTTTATAGTGTAGAAGTATCGTAGCTGTCGGCCTGTCGTCGCGTTGTCGTCACACAGCAATATACACAACAACTGTGCTGCTCTCTTTGCAACAACCCACAACAAGCACATGGCAGCAAACCCCTCTAACTGGCGGAATCGAAGGTGTCCTGTAGTCTGAGCTGCTGAATCACTAATGGTGTCTGAACGGGAGGGCTCGTCACAGAAGAGGTCATCAGGTGAAAGGTCATCACGTGGGTCATTTTATTTACTTTAAATTATTATTCATTCATTTTACTGATAGTTTGATCGGGCAGACCTTCACAAATTTAAAAATAAATAAAATGAAGGAAATGTTGCGTTTGAAAAAAGCTTTGGGCAGCAAAGGTCATAAGGGCAGGTGCTCAAGCAAACACGTGTCTGCCACCCACCCACACCTGCTGTATTTGTGAGAAGTGCCTACATGTTGAGGTTTATCAGAACTCAGTAAGACACCCTTGGTTAATGAGGTCATTCTGTCCCTCATGCAGACTCATCGCCCAATCACTAAAAATATAACCCCTGGATAGCAGCAGTATGTCTTGTAGCCCACTTCAATGTTTTTTGAAGAACATCCAGGCTCAACAGAAGAGGCGAGTCCACGAGTGAATCAAGAGTCAACTGTTTAGCTCGGACATGTCCAATAAAAGCGGCACAGGGAGGACTGAACGCTGAAAGGTTGTTACACAGCGGTCACAACAGCTAGAAAGTTGGAAAAGTGACTTTAGAAGAGAGCTTTCATTAGTTTTACAAATACAGATGAAATCAGGGGCGTTTGAAGGACTTGGAACCATCAGGAGATGAGTTCAGATTACTGCAGGGGGATTGTGGAGAAAAATATAAAAAAATTTATAAATAATAAACCTCTTTATGGACCGTTTTCACAGATTTTTCTTAAATGTGAGGAGCTACACACTTACAGTAAAACGTTTGCAAATCCTAAATACTTGACTGACAATCTAATTGGAAAAAACTGAGTTGCCAGATGTTAGAAAAATAAAACCTTTGTTCATTCTGACCAGAGACTTTAGCATTGAGCCATTTCAAAGGAAGGGACACACAGGTTGTCTATTCCTAATGATACAATAACCAAAATGAACTTGACAAAAAAGTAGTCTTCATTGTCTCTATTGATTGGTCCCAAAATGCATGGGTTGGTGATGGTGCAGTGGATAAGACACATCCCTTTAGTGCGAGAGACCCCCGTTCAATTCCCCACTTCGACACATCCACCAATGTGTCCCCGAGCAAGACACTTAACCCCTAGTTGCTCCAGAGGCGTGCGAGCTCTGATAAATAGCAATTGTAAGTTGCTTTGGATAAAAGTATCAGCTAAATGAATAAATGTTAATGTCACATGTTAAACCTTAGAAAAGAACAGAAAATACCATTGAGGGCCAAAACATGAGGACTAAGTTACTCTTGCAGAATCATCCATTGTTGTACAGCGTGTCAGAACATTGCTTGTGTTTCACTCTTCTCCTCACTGATTAATTGACTCTCTTAGTCTCTTTTCTCTCTCCTCTAAGGCTGAGTTTAGAAAAGAACAGAAAAAAACATTAATCCTGCAGTGCCAAACATGAGGACTAAGTTACTCTTGTAGCATAATCTTGTTATACAGTGTGTCAGTACATCTGTCTCCCTGCTTCTGTCCTCACCTCCTCTCCTCCCTCATGGGTGATTAATGATCTCAAAGCGTGTGTGTATTGTCACTATTTCTCATTCTGTTTCCTTTTTTCTTCAGGTTTTACTTGAGGTATATGTTATTCTTCCTTTTCACTGTCAGGTCTCTCCTCTTTCTGTTCACCTCGTCTGTCTCAGAGCTTTGAAGGGGGAAGTATCAGATTTATCAGCGACCTCTGCGGTCCAAAACCAGCCAGTCACTCCTTCTCAATGGACAATACAGCAAGTGACTGAGCTGTTTCTGACCCACTGTGCTTCTTAGTCAAGTATGCAGTTAGTACAAGGCACCGAGAGATCTTTCACAGGTAGAGCTGCTGGAGGGGAACATATCACCATCCAGGAGGGAAAAGATGCTTTGGATAATAGGGATTGTGTCTTTGTCTTTCCTGGCCAAGAAACTCTTTGCGACCGTGATCTCCTCTAGCAGTAGGTGGATGTTGTAATGTGTGGCAAGGTGTCTCAGCAATTCTTCAGAGGGGAACTGTTCTGAGGCTGGATGACGCGCCTGTGTGCCTGTCATAAGCAACTCCTGAGAACCTGCTCTCTCTTGCAGCATTCGACGAGTCTGAGCTTGTGCCACAAGAACTACAAAGTCATCCAGTCTTTTCTGCTTCCTCCGCAGCGGCAGCAGGAGCAGCCTGAGGCATCTGGGGGCCCGTTTCAAGAGCAAATGTGGGGCTTTACCCAACCCAATGATGAGACTGGTTGGCACAAACGGCCAACATAACTTTAATCATGAATAATCAATTTCAGAAAATATTTGCGTACATTACAACATATTTACTTATAGCCTTAATCTTGTATTTGCTGCTTAGAATATTCTAAGATAAATTATGACAGTGAAATACAGCAGAGCGAAAAGTGTGTCAACCAACCCTGGTCTCCCTCACACAGGGAGACACCGCAGAAAGTTCAGTCTATATAATGACAGCATAGTGCGCATATATACACTTTTAAGGTTCCTGGTGTGGCTACAATTATGACAAATAAACGCAGGTCTCAGTTAGGTAAGGTCACACATACATGTGATATGTGATGAAACTCATTCTCTGCATTTAACCCATCCCTCAAAGGAGCTGTGCAGCACCCGGGGACCAACTACAAATCTGAGCCAGTGTCACTGGTCAAACGGCACTGAGGGGAGAACCTAACATGTTTTTGACGGTGGTGGAAACTGGAGCACCCGGAGGAAACCCACACAGACCCGGGGAGAACATGCAAACTCCTCTTGCTATGAGGCCACCGTGCTGCCTGGTCTGGTTTATATAGAGGTTTTCTGGATGTATAAAAAGCTCTTGAAGCCAACCTGCTGGAGCCAGTTCTAAGCTGCTTAGACTGTGCACACAAATATAAATGTTTAAACTGTTGTCAGTATGGTCATGCTACACATCATTATGTTGGTTAGATTATCCACAAATCAATCATCCAGTTCATTTTATATATCAATCAATATATATTTTGTTATACTTTTTAAAATACGCTATTTATACGCCAGGTGCCGGCTTTTAAAGGGAGTGGGAGATGACACTCTGATTGGTTTAATTCATGTTATGCCCAAACCACCCCTATGATTAATTAAGAGACTAAATCCAGATCGTATATAGACTCAGTAATCAACATAAAATCACCATGGTGGTTCGGTGCTTTGGCTCCACTTTGAAGGGCTGCCACACATTCTGCAAACCACAAGGTGTCACTGTGCTGCTGAGTTTAGAGCCCCCAAGCTTCAAACATTTTTCTCAGCGCACAGATAAAGAAAGCCCCAAAACTTCATCTGCCCATCTCTAATTTAGTGTTTCCGTGTTCTTTATAATCTTGGTGTTCCAAACTTAGTTTAATGTCCAGGAAACACAGGAAGTAACATAGCAAGTTTACCCCACCCCCCCCAAAAATGGGACCAGAACATAAAGAAAAGGCAGCTGACACACTTCAAGTGTGACAATGAAAATTCACAGAAAAATTATTAACAGAGAGCTTTATTCCAAAGCTAAGATAAGAAATAAAACCCACACTAACTAGAAATAAAATAGCTCACTTCGTCTACAGAATTAAACTAAAAGCAATACCAAGCTCTCTAAATAACAATAAAACAGAAAGAAAACGGAAGAAAAGCCTGCAAGGCTTCCTTAAAGTTATACAGACTAGTTCAATGGTGCACTGCTACCAACTAATCAGCAAAGGCAAATGATAGGCTAAACAGAGCTGTCGCAAGGTGCTCTCATAAACACAGAAGGCCTTTCACCTCTTTCATTTTGTACATTCTAGATTGCTTTTCTCGCCTCCTGTTCTTGTCCCTCCCACCCGAGATGCCTCCCTCAGATGAGCATAACAGTGTTCATGGCAACCTATATATGTACTGCACAACTGTATAGGATGACGTTAAACATTTCAGACAGCTTCTCTCCCCAGCTGTTGTCCCGTCTCAAAAGTTGCAGCTTTCCAATTCTGTCTGGGCTGGCTGACGCTTCATTTTATGTAGCATTCCCAAGATCTCCACTTGAGAGATGGGGTTGCAAAGGGGAGAGTTGTCTGCTTCTGGAAGAGATCCAAATTGACCCAAGTCTCTAAATCCCTCATTCAGGTCTTTTCTATTTTGAATGGGTTAACCGAGCAAGTGGACTTTTCCCATCCAGAATCCATCTTGCGCTATCTTTACTATAAATATTTTGCATGACTTTTTGGCTTGGAGCCTGGCTGTCTGGTGTCCTGGATGGCATGGTCATCCTGAGGGCTATCTCTGTTGTTCTGAATAAGAGACTGACTGATGCTTGTCCGGTATACTGACGACAGAGGGGCTTTTGCTCAGAAAGCCTGCCCATATTAGAAGGTGTGAGGAAACTGTGAAGAACTCAGAGGCCTGTATGCTGCAATATCACAGTTTTTAAAGAATCAAATGCATCTCACATCCTGGGCTACTGCATCTCCCGTTGCTGCTACACTAACATCAACAGCTTAAAGAACTCTTCTTGGTTTCATCACACTTGTCCCAGACACCGAAAGAGATGAACAAACATATCTCAGTTCTCTTAAGTACCAGAAGCTTACAAATTGGGCTATACCACTGTCATGGTACTATCGTCACCATCAACAATAGCATTAGAGTGTGTGTCTGCAACAGTATGAAACACAGCCACATCCCTTTTTATGTCCAGTTTTATTTTATTAATTTGTCATGTCATTCATTGGAAAGACAATACCCTACGATGGAGGAGTATTCTGAATAATAAAGAAGTCATAAAATCTGTTTCACTCATTTTCATTTATCATAATATCTAGTCTGTGTGTGACAGGTTGGGCAACGTGCTCATGATGAAGTAAACCCTTCATGATCTGCAAAGTTTATGTCCATCATCTGTGTTTATATACTGATGAAGCCAATATAAATTAAGGGACGTGGCAGGGGTTTCTCCGATTTATTTTTTTTTTTTTTAAAGGTGATAGGTAATGTACAAATAAAAATATAAAAAAATGCTATAAAGTAAAAATATTCATGTGAATAGATTATAATTATCATTTAACAAAATGCTAAGTGAGTAAACAGAAGAAAAATCTAAATGAAATCAATATTTGGTGTGACTTTGCTTTCAAAACAGCATCAATTCTTCAAGTCAAAAGCATTCTTACTTCACAGCATTTTTCCCACACCTGCCTAGAACCCTTGCACAGTACTGTACATATGTTCTGTTTTATGTTTTGAGATGAAACCCACTTCATCTTTGAAACAAGTACGACACATCACACAACCCTGCGTGCCAGTTCATGGCTTTTCAGATTTGACTGAGCCACACAGCCACTAATGATGACTGTCTGAGGCCATAGAAATATTAAGATGAATAAAGTATGATCAATGCTCTTAAGACCTTACTGGTGTTACTTTGTGCTTTCGCAAAACATTTACAGGTCAGTGTAGTAATGTCCTGTGTGAATCAGGAATGTTATCCAAGGTCCCTTTCAGTGCGTCATATTATCTCTCCCAGCAGAGTTCAGAGCCCTGTTTTAGCTAAATAAACATGCTATAATGACTCATCCTCTTCGCGGTGTGCCTTCGTGGTCAAGCTGCTAAAAGTGGGGGTTGTGCTAACTGATCTTCTTATATAGTAGCATGTGCAGCTCCAAAGAAAGCTTGTTTGTGG
>NC_060161.1:36935806-36939957 GCF_021292245.1 Micropterus dolomieu
AAGAACATTCTTGGCTTGTGAAACTTTAAAAAAATAAATCTGTCGTTACTTTATTTTATTATTATTCTATCAGACATTACATTGTTAGTGAACAGTTGTGGTTACAGTTCTTGCTTTCTATTGCTTTTATTTTATAGAATTCTTATTTATGCACCAATAGACCAAAGCAAATTACTTGGAAGTTAAAACTTGTCAGTAAACCAGATTCTGATCTTTTTAGTTTGGGTGATAAAGCCTGGCTGTTTTTGGAGCTCTGCTCCCTCTGTGCTGGGGGGATTGTGCAATATTGCGACAGTCATTTCCTGTTAGAGCCCAACCGCAGTCTTTGATCTGAGATAACACTAACCTGTCAAAAATAATGCACTAAGCAAGTAAGTACACAGTGTACGCAGTGTACTGCATGTTAGTGTACTCAGACCAGAACACGTCCAATGATGTGTTGCAGTAATCCAGTCTGGAGGAGACAAAGGCCTGGACCAGCTTTTCAGCAGTACAATGATGATTACTGTGATTATTGATTATTGGTTACTGTGATATTCACAATAACTCTTTCATTACTGTAATTATCCGTTATATACACAATGTGTTACTGTGTATTAGTATTATATTAAACCCCAAACAGAAAATCCTCCCCCACAACCAGTGTTGGGAAAGAAATTGTACATAATATATTACTCCTTAAAAAAGTAATATTATTACTTTACTTATTACTGGGTGATAAAAGAGGGGGAAGGGTAAAAAAAATCCTAAATCAACGTGTGGTCAGCATTAATTATTAATATAATTATCCAAATAGGCAAATTATGGGAACCCCCCCCCACACAAAGCCTCTCTCTGGACTATTTAACTAATATCATATTCACAACACCGGCAGGGAGTATGTTTTTACAAAGCATATAGCCTAGGCCTAGGCTTTCCTTCATCAAGCGGCTGCACAATGTTTTCCAATAATGCGCAGATGACTGATTCAGTGGAATGGTTCTGTCCGAAACCATTCTGTTGAGGGTGTTTATACTGATGTGTTTCTAAATATTGAGTTGAGCTGTTCTGAAACTACTAACTAACTAGACTTATTGGTCGATAGTTACTGAGATCTGTGGTATTCCTGGACTTAAAGATGGGTTTAACCAGTGCCTTTTTCCAAGCAGTGGTAGTAATAGAGACATTTATAATGTGGTTCAAAGGTTGGATGATAATTTGAGCATATTTTACATTTTTATTCATTTAGCTGACGCTTTTATCCAAAACGACTTACAATTGCTATACATGTCAGAGGTCGCACGCCTCTGGAGCAACAAGGGGTTAAGTGTCTTGCTCAGGGACACAATGGTGGATGTCTCACAGTGGGAATTGAACCCTAGTCTCCCACACAAACGGCAAGCATCTTATCTATGCTACGCCACCACCCCTTACGTACAGTTAAAACGTACAGTCAGTGTTTGGGCCGTGATTAAGCTGGATTTCTCCCGCTAACAGGACAGGAGAGATATATTATAGCGCGCCCACTATCTTTTTTCCTGCTACCCAGCTCCAATTTGGTGCGTAATAAACCTACTACGCGTGCGTTTCCAAACTTCAGGAGTGAATAGCAGATGGTAAAATGGCCATATCCAACGTTGTTCAACTATGGCGTGTGACACAGAGGACTGTCAGCTCGTTTTGTGGAATCCTTACGACAAGTAATCCAAATGTTAGCAGCAAAAGAAGCCACACCAAACAGGTGAGTAGCAGGACTGCATGCTGGCGCTGTTTGTTTGCTCCACGCCGGCATTTCACTTGTTGATGTTGTTTGTCCTTCTTACTTGCGGCTTCTGGTTTATTGACATATTCACGTATTGGCTGCTTCTTATTCTTGGTGTCAGTAGAAAGTCTATCAGAGTGCATGAAATTCACGAAGCCACTGTTCTAACATGTGCTGCTTGTGTGTACACTGTGGTGATGCTTGTGAATGTTAAACTGTTTATTAGAAACATATTACATTCTTAAAAGCGCTAATTCCCCCACACCAACCCCATCCCATTGAGCTAGTTGTGTTGAACATGCTGCTGCGCTCACCGGCAAGGCCGTCACCAACCCCACAGCACCCCCGACGCCCGGGGCCCCAGGGGCAGGACTGTCTCATCTGTCCACATGTCCACATGTCCTGTCTTTTCCCTGAGTATTAGTGGCTCCCTCTGAAGATGTGATGAAGAGATGTGAGGAAAGAAGAGTTCAGACAGTTAACACAATGTTAAATCAGAAAACAAAGTCCATCTAAACAGTTAGAGCAACATGACAGCTGAGGTGCTTCTGATATTGGTCAGGTGCTGCTGGTTTTAAACTGTGCTGATGTGGTTTCCAATCACAAACAGGACCAGGTCAGTATCTGGGTCACCTGAGGATCCAGGAGGAATAAAACATGAAATACGGCTGCTGTGATTGAACCTCTCTGTCTGTGTGACCTCACAGTTTCCCAGCATGCCTCAGCTGTGGATCTGGATGAGTGGGAGGAGTTTTTCCTGCTGGCCTGTGAGTATCATACTTTTAAACTGCAAGACCCCACAGTGGTGTGGAGCCGCTACGATCTCAATCCTCCAACCGTCCACCAGCGTCAGCAGGAAGGTGATGAACTTAAAGACCAAAACCAGCTTTACAGCGGCCGAACATCCATGATGACTGACGCTCTGGAAACTGGAGACCTCAGCCTCAAGCTGACAAAGTTTCCAGCTCTCTGACAGCGGCAGCTACACCTGCACCGTCAGAGCATTAGGAGATCAACGGAGAGTGACAGAGAGTGAAGATTACGTAAGTCGACCACCACAAGTTTGGCAAGTAAACAAATGCTCCTTCGTCTTTTCATAACGAATGACAGTCAGAGCAAACCTCCCGTAGTTCGTAGCTGAAGCAAGAAGCAAGCTAACGTTAGATGGCCAATTCTGAGCTAAAAATGTTTACTAACCACAGGTTACTAACCTATTTGCGTTCAGCACGTCTTTGTTTGGGTCTTGTTTTATGAAGTTTTAAAGCCAAAGTTTATGATGAATGGTGGAGCGGCTGCCGGTGTTTGTTGTCCTCTCTCACGTGTGGCGTGCGCAGCAGATGCTACGTGTTACATAGGCAGGCTATAAGTAACGGAGGGAGGGGAATAACAGCAAGCTCATCAGACGTTTCCTAAAAATAAACATTGTTCACGAGTCCCGCACCTCGAGTCCGAGTCGAGTCTGAAGTCTTTTGAGGACGAGTCTGAAGTCGAGTCTGAAGTCACTGTGTGTGCAACGAGTCCCCATCTCTGTCACACGCTCAGAAAATGATTACCTTGATTCCTCCTCACTAGGTCATTTCACAGGTATAATGAGGGGCTGGGTAACAGCTTGGGAAGTTCCTTTTTTTGAGTGAGGACTGAAACGATTAGTTTAAGTTTATAGGTTGTATTGAAAGTCCACCACAGAGAATTTGTTTTTGTTTTTTTGACAAAATAAATCTTGTATTTGAACGAAACGAAAGGATCTCCGCCAGTGCTTTTACACACAGAAGTCACTATCCTCCTCCAAAAAGACGTCTGAGGAACCTCACAATAATTGAACGAGAGGTCAGAGCTGTAGATACAGGTCAGAGGTCACATCTGTAGATACAGGTCAGAGGTCACAGCTGTAGATACAGGTCAGTGCTGTAGATACAGGTCAGAGGTCAGAGCTGTAGATACAGGTCAGTGCTGTAGATACAGGATAACACCCTGGGTTGTTATACAGTGGAACTTACGATTTGTTCGAATTAATGGTTTACTAAACATTGATATTCCTCTGAAATTGTACGTGTTTTCTCGTAGTTTTAAAAGCTCTTGGATATTTCTAGGCAATTGGTTATTGTGTGCTCTAAAAACAATCTGAATAGTTTTGTAGTTCCCCCATACTTCCACACAATAAGTCATGTAAGGGAGTATGAAGGAGCAGTATAGCATATTTAGAGAAGCCTGATTGAATAGGTCTTTGGCTTTATTTAATATTGCTAATGACTTAGATATTTTGGTTTTAATATACTTATGTGAGGTTTCCAACTTATTTGCTATCAAAACTTCCCCAAGGAATTTTATTCCGGATACTTGATCTAGCTCTATACCATTTATCATTAGTTTTTTATCTGTATCGGTTAATTCAATTCAATTCAATTTTATT
>NC_060161.1:36939977-36941389 GCF_021292245.1 Micropterus dolomieu
GGAAGTTCCTTTTTTTGAGTGAGGACTGAAACGATTAGTTTAAGTTTATAGGTTGTATTGAAAGTCCACCACAGAGAATTTGTTTTTGTTTTTTTGACAAAATAAATCTTGTATTTGAACGAAACGAAAGGATCTCCGCCAGTGCTTTTACACACAGAAGTCACTATCCTCCTCCAAAAAGACGTCTGAGGAACCTCACAATAATTGAACTAGAGGTCAGAGCTGTAGATACAGGTCAGAGGTCACATCTGTAGATACAGGTCAGAGGTCACAGCTGTAGATACAGGTCAGTGCTGTAGATACAGGTCAGAGGTCAGAGCTGTAGATACAGGTCAGTGCTGTAGATACAGGTCAGAGCTGTAGATACAGGTCAGAGGTCAGTGCTGTAGATACAGGTCAGAGGTCACATCTGTAGATACAGGTCAGAGGTCAGAGCTGTAGATACAGGTCAGAGGTCAGAGTTGTAGATACAGATCAGAGGTCAGAGCTGTAGATACAGGTCAGAGGTCAGAGCTGTAGATACAGGTCAGAGGTCAGAGTTGTAGATACAGGTCAGAGGTCAGAGCTGTAGATACAGGTCAGAGGTCAGAGTTGTAGATACAGATCAGAGGTCAGAGCTGTAGATACAGGTCAGAGGTCAGAGCTGTAGATACAGATCAGAGCTGTAGATACAGGTCAGAGGTCAGAGCTGTAGATACAGGTCAGAGCTGTAGATACAGGTCAGAGGTCAGTGCTGTAGATACAGGTCAGAGGTCAGAGCTGTAGATACAGGTCAGTGCTGTAGATACAGGTCAGAGCTGTAGATACAGGTCAGAGGTCAGAGCTGTAGATACAGGTCAGAGCTGTAGATACAGATCAGAGGTCAGTGCTGTAGATACAGGTCAGAGGTCAGAGTTGTAGATACAGATCAGAGGTCAGAGCTGTAGATACAGGTCAGAGGTCAGAGTTGTAGATACAGATCAGAGGTCAGAGCTGTAGATACAGGTCAGAGGTCAGAGTTGTAGATACAGATCAGTGCTGTAGATACAGGTCAGAGGTCAGAGTTGTAGATACAGATCAGAGGTCAGAGCTGTAGATACAGATCAGAGGTCAGAGCTGTAGATACAGATCAGAGGTCAGAGCTGTAGATACAGGTCAGAGGTCAGAGTTGTAGATACAGGTCAGAGGTCAGAGCTGTAGATACAGGTCAGAGGTCAGTGCTGTAGATACAGGTCAGAGCTGTAGATACAGGTCAGAGGTCAGAGCTGTAGATACAGATCAGAGGTCAGTGCTGTAGATACAGGTCAGAGGTCAGTGCTGTAGATACAGGTCAAAGGTCAGAGCTGTAGATACAGGTCAGAGGTCAGAGCTGTAGATACAGATCAGAGGTCAGAGCTGTAGATACAGGTCAGAGGTCAGTGCTGTAGATACAG
>NC_060161.1:36941489-36947453 GCF_021292245.1 Micropterus dolomieu
TCAAAGGTCAGAGCTGTAGATACAGGTCACAGCTGTAGATACAGGTCAGAGGTCAGAGCTGTAGATACAGGTCAGAGGTCAGTGCTGTAGATACAGGTCAGAGGTCAGAGCTGTAGATACAGATCAGAGGTCAGTGCTGTAGATACAGGTCAGTGCTGTAGATACAGGTCAGAGGTCAGAGCTGTAGATACAGGTCAAAGGTTAGAGCTGTAGATACAGATCAGAGGTCAGAGTTGTAGATACAGGTCAGAGGTCAGAGCTGTAGATACAGATCAGAGGTCAGAGCTGTAGATACAGGTCAGAGGTCAGAGCTGTAGATACAGGTCAGAGTTGTAGATACAGGTCAGAGCTGTAGATACAGGTCAGAGGTCAGTGCTATAGATACAGGTCAAAGGTCAGAGCTGTAGATACAGGTCAGAGGTCAGTGCTATAGATACAGGTCAAAGGTCAGAGCTGTAGATACAGGTCAGAGGTCAGTGCTATAGATACAGGTCAAAGGTCAGAGCTGTAGATACAGGTCAGAGGTCAGTGCCATAGATACAGGTCAAAGGTCAGAGCTGTAGATACAGGTCACAGCTGTAGATACAGGTCAGAGGTCAGAGCTGTAGATACAGGTCAGAGGTCAGAGCTGTAGATACAGGTCAGAGGTCAGAGCTGTAGATACAGGTCAGAGGTCAGTGCTGTAGATACAGGTCAGAGGTCAGAGCTGTAGATACAGATCAGAGGTCAGTGCTGTAGATACAGGTCAGTGCTGTAGATACAGGTCAGAGGTCAGAGCTGTAGATACAGGTCAGAGCTGTAGATACAGGTCAGAGGTCAGTGCTGTAGATACAGGTCAGAGGTCACAGCTGTAGATACAGGTCAGAGGTCAGTGCTATAGATACAGGTCAGAGGTCAGAGCTGTAGATACAGGTCAGAGCTGTAGATACAGGTCAGAGGTCAGAGCTGTAGATACAGGTGAGAGGTCAGAGTTGTAGATACAGGTTAGAGGTCAGAGCTGTAGATACAGGTCAAAGGTTAGAGCTGTAGATACAGGTCAGAGCTGTAGATACAGGTCAGAGCTGTAGATACAGGTCAGAGGTCAGTGCTGTAGATACAGGTCAGAGGTCAGTGCTGTAGATACAGATCAAAGGTCAGAGCTGTAGATACAGGTCAGAGGTCAGTGCTGTAGATACAGGTCAGAGGTCACAGTTGTAGATGTTTGGCTCATATTTTATCATGAAACTAATCAATATTTACTAATCAGAACATGAGATCTTTAATGATCTATTCAGGGAAGCTGTCACTTCAATAGAACGCCACTTATTGAACATCAAGGCTCTGATCAGTTCTTTAAAGTCCACAGAGATGATCAATCAAACATCTGACACATTTTGATCAGCTACAGAATTTCACATTCAATCAAAAACGTTGTGCTTTGTTGTCCTCTCAGTCTGTCAGGTGGAGGTGGAGGAGGGGGTGGAGTCTGTCCTGCTGCCCTTCAAGACCACAGCTCCCCTGTCTGGAGACTCTAAAATGGAGTGGAACCGCTATGAACCCAAACCCACAAAGACAGTCTGCGTGTGTCAGAAGAACGGCTCTGACCATCCTGACCAACAGGACCAGTTTTACAGAGACCGAACAAAAATGAAGGAAGACCTGCTGAGAACTGGAGACCTCAGTCTGACCCTGAAATCACCAACAGACAAAGACGTAGGACAATACTGGGTCTACGTCTCCAACAGTAACATCTGGAGAGTGAACAGTTGTTCTCAGGGTCAAAGGTCAGTATGCAGACTGAGGTCAGAGTTTGTTTGTCTCCTCTGCAGAGAGAAGCAGGAACAGAAGCAGCTCCACTGATCCAACTCCTCTGATGGTGGAGAACCGGGGTAGATATACTGGTGGAGATGGAGCTGATTGCAGGCAGGTGTGGCAGGCAGAGGAGGCGGCTGATGAGGTGAAGGTGTGGGCGGTCAGCTGGGCTCAGGATCAGAGAGAGAGGGAGAGCACACACAGGGAGGCAGGCAAGGTACAGGGAAACAGAACGGTGGAAGAAACAAAATGAGCAAAAAAACTCACCGTCAGCCGGGCGTCAGATATTTGATTAAAGCAGACTCACAAGAACAAAGGTTTGTTCAGACTGACCACAAATGTCATCTGTAGTGTTTTTGTAGTCCCAGCGCCTCTTCCTCCTCACTATACACTGGATCAAACCAAGGCAGTTAAACCCAGAGGCCTCCAGTGGACCTGGTTCAGGCCTTTTAAACATTTGGACTGAGTGATTTTTGCCCTGTCTTCCAGTGTTGCCATTTACAGCAGGTATAAACAGATTTGCATGATCTAGTTTGTTTGAAGCATACCAAGTCCTTCAGATGTTGATCACCTCTTTAGTCTCTTACCTCCTTTTTTTCTTGTCTGTTCATTCGTCAAAGATAGAGAAGGATTTTTCATTTAAGCTGAAACATTTCAGTAAATATGCCAGATTTAGCCAGAGGGCTGTTTTTCATCCGTCAGCAGTGTCGGGCAATAACGCGTTACTGTAATAATATTACTTTTCCCAGGAACTGGTAGTGTAACTAATTACTTTACCAAAACAGTAATATTATTACTAGTTACTAAGACAAGTAACGCTGCCGGACTTTGTTGTTTATGTCTGCTCTTAGCCAAAAACTGCCACATATTGATTTTCAATATTTTTACTAGGCATATTTAAAATAATTTTTGATTAAAGGAACTGTATTGAGGAGCATAAATTCGAGCAGCACCTCCTCTCTCGCTCCCTCTTTCTCTCTCTCGTGAACACCGCGGCACAAAGCGCCCCCCCCATTGCTGTCATTCTGTGGGAAACACTGGAAAGTTATATAGTAACGTAACTATTTATTTTTATTACCCAGTAATAAGTGAAGCAATAATATTACTTTTTAAATTAGTAATTACTAGTTAGTTACTAGTAATATATTACAATTTCTGAGTAACTTGCCCAACACTGGTAGTCAGTACAAGTCAACACAAAACAGACAACGTAGTAAAAACAATCAAGGGACAGTCATTTTGTTAAAGTATACAGTTCATGAACTGTTACCAAAGTAAATCATAAGGTTACAGTAATCTGTTGTAGAGTTAAATATGTTATGCTTATGTTATGTTATTAAAGTGCTGTTGAATCTAATTAAATAATCTGGTTCACTACAGCGGTTTGAACCCCAAATAAACATTTTGCTGTGCATTGCAATGAACTGAACAAAAGAGAAATCATCATTTTAATCATGCATTCTTCAGATAAATAAACTTGTTAAAGCAACTGACGATTTAACACATACAGGAAGGCATGCAGGTTTCACTCTGGGCTGAGGGTGAATAATGAAGATGATAACTAGGCTGCAAATAAGACATAAATTTAAATTTATCTCATTTAAATCCTGCCACCTGCTGGTAGAAAGGGTGAACAGCTTGGTTCATTATGGTGGAAACCACATTAAATATTTATTTAATATTAAAAACATAGCACTGACAGTAACAACTCTGCACACAATCATTTCTTAGGTTAACCTGTTCTAACCTGGTTCTAACACTGCTGTCTGCTTCTAGCAGCTCGGACAACAAACTCACATTAGAAATGTCCTAATGTAGGCCATCTGGCCAAAAGAATGATTTACTAGTGTGCTATATACTGTGTGAATCTTTCTACTCCATACACATTTCAGTGTGTATATACATACAATACTCACAATTGCATCATGCAAATGAAAAGAATCCATACAAGTCTTTCCACACAACATTTATCCAACATATATAGCACATACATACTTTCAAAAGCATTCAATGTACAATCTATGGCTGCAGAACATTGACTGTGAAGCCATAACATAAGAACATTTTACGAGGTCCTCAAAAGAAAGTCCAAAAACATCATTACATTACTAAAAACAGGCAGTCAATGCTGAGTACGTCAGCAATGACTGCAGCAAAACGTTTCTTGAAACTTTTGAACAGTCCTGTTCATTGACTTGGAGACTTTTACATTCTCAGCGTTTGGCAGCCTTTTATTTTATAATTTAATCATGTTGTTGGACTTGCGACTGGCTTCCTGTCTCACTCAGGATTAAGTACAAGATGTCCCTCCTTACCCACTGGTGCATCCATGGTGAAGCCCCCCTCAATACCCCAAGGAACTCCTCACCCCACAAACCTCCACTCGTACCCTCCGATCTGCCTCAGCATTATGTGCACCTACATTAATGATGCTTGGTGCTCAACCACAGCCAAAGGGATGGACAATGTTTATTAGATGTGGATTTTTTTATTTTTAATGTTGAGATGTTGGCCATTTGCCCAGAGAATTCACAAGTGTTTTTGTCGTTGCTGTTTATATTCCTTCAGATGCAAATTCAAAAAGTCTTCAATCAAGTCTGTGTATTGAACCTCCCAGGAAACACACCTGCACAGGTGAGTGTGAATGTCTCCTGATTACGTCAGGTTTTGGTTGTTTAATGGTTGTGAGCAGAGGGTCACATGGTGCCGTCCTTTTCACGTCCAATAATGATCCGCTGGACCCGACTTCAAGAAACCTGAAAGTCTGTCCCCACATCTCTCTGTGCAAAAGTGAGTATTTCATTTCTTATTTTGTCATCAAAATGTCCTCATATCGTCTTTAACTTGTCAGATGTCCTAAAGTGACGACCTCTCCACGTAGAATAAACAATTACTTTTACTCATTTCTTCATCTTTATGATCTCTGAAGGCTCCTGCTACACACGTCTTCATATTTCTATTGAGGTTATTATGTTAGTTATGAGGATATTTCACAGCAAAATGTGTAAACAAAATACTTAAAAACAAAGAGAAATTCTTATAAAATAAGCAACTTATTTACTAAATGATTCAACATGATTATGAAATCAGTTAAAACCTTAATTTTAACAATACACAAAATGTTTTACAAAAACGTATTCTTGCTCCCATTTCTGTAATTCTGATGATTTTTAGTCAGATCTGAGCTAAATGTGCTCCTGCTGCCAAACCATTGAGGGAACAAAGGTTTTCAAGGTCCTGGAGGAGGAAATTTATTGCAAACCTTTGAGAAAATGCTATTTTCTATACCATTTGAAATTGTCCTGCAAGTTCTACCATGAGAGAGCATTCTAATCACCTACAAATCACCTATAAATTGGGAACAGCTGAAGCAGTAGTTCTCTAGTCAGTTACTAGTCAACTGCAAGTCATGGCTGAAACCAAAAAGTTTACTGAGGACCTCTCTTTGCACACTGTGGCTTCTCACAAGACAAGGAAAGGCTATATAATCATTTCCAAGTGTTTTCAGGTGCCAGTGGCCAAAGTGTGAAAAACCTCAGGAAGCCAAAAGTGACCTGGCAAGAATGGTAGTGTGAGAGGCCAAGAAGAATCACCAGCCCAAAGGATCACCACCAAGTCTGTCCTGATGAATCTGAGCAACTGTGGTACCAACATCTCAAGGCAGACAATTGAGCAGATACTGCACAAGGCTGGTCTCTATGGACGCAGACCAAGGAGGACTCCACTTCTCCAAGACACAAAAGCTCACCTGGACAAAGAAGAAAGCTTTTGGTCATCAGTTCTGTGGTTGGATGAGACGAAGATTGAGTTGTTTGGACACAGGGACGTGGCTTTTGTTTGGTGAAAGAAGGAGATGCACTCAACCCCAAGAACGCCATCCCCACAGTCAAGCATGATGGTGAGAATGTAATGCCTTCGAGGTGTTTTTCAGCCAATGGGCCAGGCAACCATGTTAAAGTAAATGGCATCATGAAAAAAGAAGACTACATTGAGATGCTGGAGGAAAACATCAGGCAGTCTGCAGAAAAACTTGGCCTGGGGCAGCATTGGATCTTCCAACAAGACAATGATCCCAAACATACAACAAGTGGTCAGGAAATGATTAGCAAACAACCACAGACGTGAATCCCATCGAAAATCAGAGTGTGGGGGCTGTAACACAGAAGGCTCTCT
>NC_060161.1:36947553-36951463 GCF_021292245.1 Micropterus dolomieu
TTTCCAATAATGCGCAGATGACTGATTCAGTGGAATGGTTCTGTCCGAAACCATTCTGTTGAGGGTGTTTATACTGATGTGTTTCTAAATATTGAGTTAGCTGTTCTGAAACTACTAACTAACTAGACTTATTGGTCGATAGTTACTGAGATCTGTGGTATTCCCGGACTTAAAGATGGGTTTAACCAGTGCCTTTTTCCAAGCAGTGGTAGTAATAGAGACATTTATAATGTGGTTCAAAGGTTGGATGATAATTTGAGCATATTTTACATTTTTATTCATTTAGCTGACGCTTTTATCCAAAACGACTTACAATTGCTATACATGTCAGAGGTCGCACGCCTCTGGAGCAACAAGTGGTTAAGTTTCTTGCTCAGGGACACAATGGTGGATGTCTCACAGTGGGAATTGAACCCTAGTCTCCCACACAAACGGCAAGCATCTTATCTATGCTACGCCACCACCCCTTACGTACAGTTAAAACGTACAGTCAGTGTTTGGGCCGTGATTAAGCTGGATGTCTCCCGCTAACAGGACCAGGAAGGAGAGATATAGCATCTTTTTTCCTGCTACCCAGCTCCAATTTTGTGCGTAATAAACCTACTACGCGTGCGTTTCCAAACTTCAGGAGTGAATAGCAGATGGTAAAATGGCCATATCCAACGTTGTTCAAGTATGGCGTGTGACACAGAGGACTGTCAGCTCGTTTTGTGGAATCCTTAGGAGTAATCCAAATGTTAGCAGCAAAAGAAGCCACACCAAACAGATGAGTAGCAGGACTGCATGCTGGCGCTGTTTGTTTGCTCCACGCCGGCATTTCACTTGTTGATGTTGTTTGTCCTTCTTACTTGCGGCTTCTGGTTTATTGACATATTCACGTATTGGCTGCTTCTTATTCTTGGTGTCAGTAGAAAGTCTATCAGAGTGCATGAAATTCACGAAGCCACTGTTCTAACGTGCTGCTTGTGTGTACACTGTGGTGATGCTTGTGAATGTTAAACTGTTTATTAGAAACATATTACATTCTTAAAAGCGCTAATTCCCACCACCAACCCCATCCCATTGAGCTAGTTCTGTTGAACATGCTGCTGCGCTCACCGGCAAGGCCGTCACCAACCCCACAGCACCCCCGACGCCCGGGGCTCCAGGGGCAGGACTGTCTAATCTGTATGAAGTGTCTCCACATGTCCATCAGTCCTGTCTTTTCCCTGAGTATTAGTGGCTCCCTCTGAAGATGTGATGAAGAGATGTGAGAAAGAAGAGTTCAGACAGTTAACACAATGTTAAATCAGAAAACAAAGTCCATCTAAACAGTGAGAGCAACATGACAGCTGAGGTGCTTCTGTTATTTGTCAGGAGCTGCTGGTTTTAAACTGTGCTGATGTGGTTTCACAGCAGCTGGTGAGCTGCAGCGTCCAATCACAAACAGGACCAGGTTGGTTTCTGGGTCACCTGAGGATCCAGGAGGAATAAGACATGAAATAAGGCTGCTGTGATTGAACCTCTCTGTCTGTGTGACCTCACAGTTTCCCAGCATGCCTCAGCTGTGGATCTGGATGAGTGGGAGGAGTTTTTCCTGCTGGCCTGTGAGTATCATACTTTTGAACTGCAAGACGCCAAAGTGGTGTGGAGCCGCTACGATCTCAATCCTCCAACCGTCCACCAGCGTCAGCAGGAAGGTGATGAACTTAAAGACCAAAACCAGCTTTACAGCGGCCGAACATCCATGATGACTGACGCTCTGGAAACTGGAGACCTCAGCCTCAAGCTGACAAAACTCCAGCTCTCTGACAGCAGCAGCTACACCTGCACCATCAGTGCGTCAGGAGGACAACAGAGAGTGAGAGACATACAGCTGCAGGTCAAAGGTCAGCAACAAACCCTAACACTTGCTGTAGATACAGGTCAGAGGTCAGAGGTCATGTTTATGTTTCTGGTTCCCACAGAACGATTTCCATCCTGTCCCAAAGTTCTCCTGGTTCTCCCAGTTATTGATCTTGTTGTTGCTGGAGGTCTTCTGGTACATTTCCGGGAGTATTTCTTGTCAGGTATGTCACTACTGCTACACTTCCAGCATATGAACTTATTATTGGAGCAAAACAGCTGACCACGTGACAGTGGAATCTGTAGATGTAGAAAATATTCCCACATGTGTATCAGTCAAAGGCGTCACTTTGTGTTGAAAAGTGGCGGGGACACTGAAGGGCTCAAATTAGAGTTGTGTGAAAACACTTAGACCATGAGCCTTGAGAATGCAGAATCTTGGGGTCACAAGAACAAGACTAGATTTTTATGAAGGAAAGCACAAAATTCAGGTGAAAAGTCAGAAAATTAAAATACAATGACATATAATGCAGTAATCAGTAAATCTTTTTTTAGCTTAAGCAAAAAATTAATTTTCATAGCACTTACATTTGTTATTTAACATTTCTTGTTGCAAGCTTTTTCAAAACATTTTTAAGAAATGCTTTCAAAAAGTGATGGGGACATGTCCCCAACGTCCCTAGTGTAATTGACACCTATGGTAGGTGCACAAATCCTATTCTACTAATCACAAATGAAGAAACTCACGCTAGAGATGCTCACAAGTCTCTGAGCAAGAGTCCAAGTCAAGTCTCAAGTCTCTGAGCAAGAGTCCAAGTCAAGTCTCAAGTCTCTTGTGGTTATTACGAATGCTGGATCACCTGCTGCGTTCAATCGAGGGTGCTAATAAAACTGCATGGCTATAAGGAATTCTGTAACTGTAACCTGTTTTTCATTTACAGAGCACAACCATGTAATGTACAATGCAATCACTGACAGCTTAAACTACTGTACACACACACTCTCAAACCAGTGTAACATTATAACTAAATAAAACTGGATGGTTACATGATCAACAATAAACCTGTAACCTCTTTCTAGCCAACAGCAATAATTAAGGTGATGGCAGCCAGCGGGAAGTTTACGTAAGTCGACCACCACAAGTTTGGCAAGTAAACAAATGCTCCTTCGTCTTTTCATAACGAATGACAGTCAGAGCAAACCTCCCGTAGGTCGTAGCTGAAGCAAGAAGCAAGCTAACGTTAGATGGCCAATTCTGAGCTAAAAATGTTTACTAACCACAGGTTACTAACCTATTTGCGTTCAGCACGTCTTTGTTTGGGTCTTGTTTTATGAAGTTTTAAAGCCAAAGTTTATGATGAATGGTGGAGAGGCTGCCGGTGTTTGTTGTCCTCTCTCACGTGTGGCGTGCGCAGCAGATGCTACGTGTTACATAGGCAGGCTATAAGTAACGGAGGGAGGGGAATAACAGCAAGCTCATCAGACGTTTCCTAAAAATAAACATTGTTCACGAGTCCCGCACCTCGAGTCCGAGTCGAGTCTGAAGTCTTTTGAGGACGAGTCTGAAGTCACTGTGTGTGCAACGAGTCCCCATCTCTGTCACATGCTCAGAAAATGATTACCTTGATTAATGGTGGAAGGTGGTGAAAGCAGCAGTTCTAGAAATAAAATCCCTAAATCAACTCTGCTGAACACAAAGTGGGGACATTTGAATGTGGTCCATCCTAACAGGGAGACGGAAGAAGCCATGGTTCATTACACTGTGTGGATGGCAGATCTTGGTTCAGATCATCAAGTACCTTTGACAATATCAAGGATTCATCGGATTCTAACTTTAATAAAGATTTGATTGAGTCCCTCTGACAAGAATACTCGGTGATTTAATAAAGAGTCAGTTGTGCTGGTGATTGTAGAGACACCACAGAAAACACTGTTAGATGGAACAATGAGACATATTTCAGAGTTCCTGCTGCTGTCTGTACAGCTGATGTTGTGCTTTGTTGTCCTCTCAGTCTACAGGGTGGAGGGGGATTCAGAGGTGGAGTCTGTCCAGCTGCCCTGCAAAACCACAGTTCACCTGTTTAAA
>NC_060161.1:36951483-36954893 GCF_021292245.1 Micropterus dolomieu
ACTAACCACAGGTTACTAACCTATTTGCGTTCAGCACGTCTTTGTTTGGGTCTTGTTTTATGAAGTTTTAAAGCCAAAGTTTATGATGAATGGTGGAGCGGCTGCCGGTGTTTGTTGTCCTCTCTCACGTGTGGCGTGCGCAGCAGATGCTACGTGTTACATAGGCAGGCTATAAGTAACGGAGGGAGGGGAATAACAGCAAGCTCATCAGACGTTTCCTAAAAATAAACATCGAGTCTGAATTCACTGTGTGTGCAACGAGTCCCCATCTCTGTCACACGCTCAGAAAATGATTACCTTGATTCCTCCTCACTAGGTCATTTCACAGGTATAATGAGGGGCTGGGTAACAGCTTGGGAAGTTCCTTTTTTTGAGTGAGGACTGAAACGATTAGTTTAAGTTTATAGGTTGTATTGAAAGTCCACCACAGAGAATTTGTTTTTGTTTTTTTGACGAAATAAATCTTGTATTTGAACGAAACGAAAGGATCTCTGCCAGTGCTTTTACACACAGAAGTCACTATCCTCCTCCGAAAAGACGTCTGAGGAACATCACAATAATTGAACGAGACAGGACACACCGAATCAAAAAATGTGAAGTCATGGACAAAATGTGCACAAATCAGCGTGTGATTTCATTCAATAAGAGCTGAACACATGTAGAATTTTTTTCTAACACAAACACAAGTCAATAACTACAACTGCTTGAATCTTGAAGGCTTTGAGTGTGTAGGGTCTCGGTCTCATAGAATACTTATGAGTTACAGGAACTTATTTTATTAAAACATTAATGAACAATAACATTACTGTTAAAACCTGAACATTAAGTCACTAACACTCTCACTTGGTGTCTCTGGCCTCTCTCCTCCTGTTAAAGGTAAATGAAACACTTCACACAACATGTATAGTGTTACATAAAATCCATCAAAACTCAACAGTATTTTAATGTTAACATAAATAGTTAAGTTACAGAAATGCAAACAAATTTAAAATCTGATTCATGTCTTCTTTTAGTTGAGAAGGGTCTCAGGAGAAGCAGATCCCTCTGGCTGGGTGAAGTCCGAAGCTCCTGATTGTACGCAAAATACATGATGATACAGAAAAATAGAAATGAATGGCAAAAATATTTTTAAAAAATAAAAATATTGTCAATATTTTGGAGACCCCCAAAATTTCACAAATCATCTTTTCTGGGGATGTTATGTCTTATAAAGAGGAGCTCATGCATTAAGAGCAGCTGAGCTCCCCTGTAGTTCGCACCCTGCTTGTACGATTGCATTGGTAGATTAAAAGTTTTCATTGTTTGGCAAGAGGCTTTGCTCAAATTAGCCAAAAAGACATTGGTGCATGGGATTGTTCACCACAGGTTCATAATGACGCAAAAACTTTCTCAAAACTTCTTACGGCTTTGTGCCCTTATCAAAAAGACTGCGATTAAATAAGTAGGTTATACTAAGTATAAAAAAGATATGAAGTCAGTATTAATGGTGGAAGGTGGTGAAAGCAGCAGTTCTAGAAATAAAATCCCTAAATCAACTCTGCTGAACACAAAGTGGGGACATTTGAATGTGGTCCATCCTAACAGGGAGCCGGAAGAAGCCATGGTTCATTACACTGTGTGGATGGCAGATCTTGGTTCAGATCATCAAGTACCTTGACAATATCAAGGACTCATCGGATTCTAACTTTAATAAAGATTTGATTGAGTCCCTCTGACAAGAATACTCGGTGATTTAATAAACAGTCAGTTGTGCTGTTGATTGTAGAGACACCAGAGAAAACACTGTTAGATGGAACAATGGGACATATTTCAGAGTTCCTGCTGCTGTCTGTACAGCTGGTGTTGTGCTTTGTTGTCCTCTCAGTCTACAGGGTGGAGGGGGATTCAGAGGTGGAGTCTGTCCAGCTGCCCTGCAAAACCACAGTTCACCTGTTTAAAAATTTCACAGTGGGGTGGACGGACAGAATCAACATGTGCATCAGAACGGCTCTGACCAGCCTGAAGAACAGTTCAATCTTTACAGAACAGAGATGAAGAGAAACCCGCTGAGACCTGGAGACCTCAGTCTGACCCTGAAATACCCCACAGGCAAAGAGAGCAACATCTACACCTGCACCATCTACAGCAGGGAGAGAGACATCCTGATGAAGAAACAAGTGGAGCTCAAGGTCAAAGGTCAGTGCTGTAGATACAAGTCAGAGGTCAGAGCTATAGATACAGGTCAGTGCTGTAGATACAGGTCAGTGCTGTAGATACAGGTCAGAGCTGTAGATACAGGTCAGTGCTGTAGATACAGGTCAGAGGTCAGAGCTGTAGATACAGGTCAGAGGTCAGTGCTGTAGATACAGGTCAGAGGTCAGAGCTGTAGATACAGATCAGAGGTCAGAGCTGTAGATACAGATCAGAGCTGTAGATACAGGTCAGAGGTCAGTGCTGTAGATACAGGTCAGAGGTCAGAGCTGTAGATACAGATCAGAGGTCAGTGCTGTAGATACAGGTCAGTGGTCAGAGCTGTAGATACAGGTCAGAGGTCAGTGCTGTAGATACAGGTCAGAGGTCAGTGCTGTAGATACAGATCAAAGGTCAGAGCTGTAGATACAGATCAGAGCTGTAGATACAGATCAGAGCTGTAGATACAGGTCAGAGGTCAGAGCTGTAGATACAGGTCAGAGGTCAGAGCTGTAGATACAGATCAGAGCTGTAGATACAGATCAGAGCTGTAGATACAGGTCAGAGGTCAGTGCTGTAGATAAAGATCAAAGGTCAGAGCTGTAGATACAGATCAGAGCTGTAGATACAGGTCAGAGGTCAGAGCTGTAGATACAGGTCAGAGGTCAGAGCTGTAGATACAGATCAGAGCTGTAGATACAGATCAGAGCTGTAGATACAGGTCAGAGGTCAGTGCTGTAGATAAAGATCAAAGGTCAGAGCTGTAGATAAAGATCAAAGGTCAGAGCTGTAGATACAGATCAGAGCTGTAGATACAGGTCAGAGGTCAGAGCTGTAGATACAGGTCAGAGGTCAGAGCTGTAGATACAGATCAGAGCTGTAGATACAGGTCAGAGGTCAGAGCTGTAGATACAGATCAGAGCTGTAGATACAGGTCAGAGGTCAGAGCTGTAGATAGTGGTCAGAGGTCAGTGCTGTAGATAAAGATCAAAGGTCAGAGCTGTAGATACAGATCAGAGCTGTAGATACAGGTCAGAGGTCAGAGCTGTAGATACAGGTCAGAGGTCAGAGCTGTAGATACAGGTCAGAGGTCAGTGCTGTAGATACCGGTCAGAGGTCAGTGCTGTAGATACAGGTCAGAGGTCAGAGCTGTAGATACAGGTCAGAGGTCAGAGCTGTAGATACAGGTCAGAGGTCAGAGCTGTAGATACAGGTCAGAGCTGTAGATACAGGTCAGAGGT
>NC_060161.1:36954993-36964446 GCF_021292245.1 Micropterus dolomieu
GGTCAGAGCTGTAGATACAGGTCAGAGGTCAGAGCTGTAGATACAGGTCAGAGGTCAGAGCTGTAGATACAGGTCAGAGGTCAGTGCTGTAGATACAGGTCAGAGCTGTAGATACAGGTCAGAGGTCAGTGCTGTAGATACAGATCAGAGGTCAGTGCTGTAGATACAGGTCAGAGCTGTAGATACAGGTCAGAGCTGTAGATACAGGTCAGAGGTCAGTGCTGTAGATACAGATCAGAGGTCAGTGCTGTAGATACAGATCAGAGGTCAGTGCTGTAGATACAGATCAGAGGTCAGTGCTGTAGATACAGGTCAGAGGTCAGTGCTGTAGATACAGATCAGAGCTGTAGATACAGGTCAGAGGTCAGTGCTGTAGATACAGGTCAGAGGTCAGTGCTGTAGATACAGGTCAGAGGTCAGTGCTGTAGATACAGATCAGAGGTCAGTGCTGTAGATACAGATCAGAGCTGTAGATACAGGTCAGAGGTCAGTGCTGTAGATACAGGTCAGAGGTCAGAGCTGTAGATACAGGTCAGAGCTGTAGATACAGGTCAAAGGTCAGTGCTGTAGATACAGATCAGAGGTCAGTGCTGTAGATACAGGTCAGAGGTCAGTGCTGTAGATACAGGTCAGAGGTCAGTGCTGTAGATACAGATCAAAGGTCAGTGCTGTAGATACAGGTCAAAGGTCAGTGCTGTAGATACAGGTCAGAGGTCAGTGCTGTAGATACAGGTCAGAGGTCAGAGCTGTAGATACAGGTCAGAGGTCAGAGCTGTAGATACAGGTCAGAAGTCAGTGCTATAGATACAGGTCAGAGGTCAGTGCTATAGATACAGGTCAGAGGTCAGTGCTATAGATACAGGTCAAAGGTCAGTGCTATAGATACAGGTCAGAGGTCAGTGCTGTAGATACAGGTCAGAGGTCAGAGCTGTAGATACAGGTCTTCCAGTTTTACAGAGACCGAACAAAAATTAAGGAAGACCTGCTGAGAACTGGAGACCTCATTCTGACCCTGAAATCACCAACAGACAAAGACGTAGGACAATACTGGGTCTACGTCTCCAACAGTAACATCTGGAGAGTGAAAACAGTTGTTCTCAGGGTCAAAGGTCAGTATGCAGACTGAGGTCAGAGTTTGTTTGTCTCTGTCTCCTCTGCAGAGAGAAGCAGGAACAGAAGCAGCTCCACTGATCCAACTCCTCTGATGGTGGAGAACCGGGGTAGATATACTGGTGGAGATGGAGTTGATTGCAGGCAGGTGTGGCAGGCAGAGGAGGCGGCTGATGAGGTGAAGGTGTGGGCGGTCAGCTGGGCTCAGGAGCAGAGAGAGAGGGAGAGCGCACACACAGGGAGGCAGGCAAGGTACAGGGAAACAGAACGGTTCAGACTGAAAACAAATGTCATCTGTAGTGTTTTTGTAGTACTTGATTATTCAGTGCCTCTTCCTCCTCACTATACACTGGATCAAACCAAGGCAGTTAAACCCAGAGGCCTCCAGTGGACCTGGTTCAGGCCTTTTAAACATTTGGACTGTGTGATTTTTGCCCTGTCTTCCAGTGTTGCCATTATCAGCAGGTATAAACAGATTTGCATGATCTAGTTTGTTTGAAGCATACCAAGTCAATTTCAAAATTGCATTTTCTATACCATTTGAAATTGTCCTGCAAGTTCTACCATGAGAGAGCATTCTAATCACCTATAAATCACCTATAAATTGGGAACAGCTGAAGCAGTAGTTCTCTAGTCAGTTACTAGTCAACTGCAAGTCATGGCTGAAACCAAAGAGTTTACTGAGGACGTCTGGTTGCACACTGTGGCTGCTCACAAGACAAGGAAAGGCTATATAACCATTTCCAAGTGTTTTCAGGTGCCAGTGGCCAAAGTGTGAAAAACCTCAGGAAGCCAAAAGTGACCTGGCAAGAATGGCAGTGTGAGAGGCCAAGAAGAATCACCAGCCCAAAGGATCACCACCAAGTCTGTCCTGATGAATCTGAGCAACTGTGGTACCAACATCTCAAGGCAGACAATCGAGCAGATACTGCACAAGGCTGGTCTCTATGGACGCCGACCAAGGAGGACTCCACTTCTCCAAGACACAAAAGCTCACCTGGACAAAGAAGAAAGCTTTTGGTCATCAGTTCTGTGGTTGGATGAGACAAAGATTGAGTTGTTTGGACACAGGGACGTGGCTTTTGTTTGGTGAAAGAAGGAGATGCACTCAATCCCAAGAACGCCATCCCCACAGTCAAGCATGATGGTGAGAATGTAATGCCTTCGAGGTGTTTTTCAGCCAATGGGCCAGGCAACCATGTTAAAGTAAATGGCATCATGAAAAAAGAAGACTACATTGAGATGCTGGAGGAAAACATCAGGCAGTCTGCAGAAAAACTTGGCCTGGGGCAGCATTGGATCTTCCAACAAGACAATGATCCCAAACATACAACAAGTGGTCAGGAAATGATTAGCAAACAACCACAGACGTGAATCCCATCGAAAATCAGAGTGTGGGGGCTGTAACACAGAAGGCTCTCTTCTCCGTCTGGAATGGGGGATAGCAAGCAGATCCTTGTCACAGGATGGCAGAGACGTTTTTGGATTTACAGGTGGACAAAATCAGTAAGGTATTGTGGAGCAAGACTGGAAACGTTTTTGAGATGGTAGAAGGCAGATTTGGTTATGTTTTTAATGTGAGACTGGAATGAAAGGGTGAGTCCAGAATGACTCCCGGATTTCAGACTTCAGGGGATGCAGAAATGGAGCAGCCATTTACCTCCAGGAAGACGTCACAGACCTTCTTCAGCAGCGACATTGGAGCCACCACCATGAGTTCAGTTTTAATGTTGTTTTAGTTTAAGGAATTTAGCAGTTGTCCAAGTCTTTGTGTCTCGCAGGCAGTTAACAAGTGGCAAGGGTGGGAGCTGGGCTGAGGGTTGGTTGCTGATATACAGCTGGGTGTCATCAGCATAGTAGTGGAATGTAAGTCCATGTAATCTGGCCAAGGGGTAGCATGTAGATATTGAAAAGAAGGGGTCCACCAAGTACAGATCCCTGGGGCACACCATTCTTAACTGGCTTTGAAGGTGATATATTGTTTCCGGTTGAAGAGATGGGTTCCAGAGAAAGGAGTATTTGCAGGTTGTTTCAGACAGAGGCTGAAATGAATGCCTACATGAAGAGTCAGTATAAGAAAATTAAATATTTTTTTGAACTTTGAATCATGCAAAGCTGCCATACAGGAGCCACAGGACTATAATATAGGACTGGAAAAGCAGTTTAGTAGCTTTCCTTTAAGATTACTCTAAGATAGGATTTTTCTCAATTTTGGTATTACAGAAGCAAATCCTAACTAACTTTTGGAATCCTATCTTATCTTTCTTCATCTTATCTTATCCCAGGTTAGGAAATCCTAAATACTCGATCCTACATTGGTTATCAACTTTTATGTCTGTTACCTAGCAACCGATGCCACTTTACTCATTTCTGTTTTTTGGTAGTTTTTTTTAATGAAACATACACTGAAAATGGAGCAGAAACAACAACTATCATTGAACTTCAAGTCAGATGACTTAGAGGTGTTTGTAACCTCCGTCGAGAAATCCAGATCCACGTAACGCTTAATTCGGGAGATTAAACAGAGAAAGTGGGCTAAAATAGCGGGCACAGCCTCAGCCGCATATCTGGCATCCAGTGGAGCGTTGATGCTGTTAAAAAGAAAATAAGTCCATTTACAGTGATATAAAGACACAGGCAACTGTTGTGTCCAAGGAGCAGATGAAGCAGCTGGTAGCTCCTCCTGTGCTATTATATTTACTACTAATAATAATACTATTATTATTAATTATAAGAGGCTAATAATAATAAAGGCTGTAGGCTAACATCATCATGTTTTTCTTGAAATTAACAATCTCCTCCTATCAAAGACTTGCATTAGGATCCTTTGGTTACATCAAGCTTTTACATTACGTTACATAATGAGATATTATTCTATCTAGCGTTACATGGCCGACAGCCTCTCTGCTAACGAGTGTTTTGTCACCAAACGCATCGGTAGAATCAAATAAGTTCCGCCTGTTGACATTTTGTTGATTTTGTAAAAGCAATTAAAGAGCAGCCATGTGGATTAAACGAGTTACCAAACACTACCTGTTGTAAAAGTAAAAGTTAGGACAACTTAACAGTTCTCCTAAAGTTAGGAGAGTTTATTTAAGATTTTACGAAGTTAGGATGCTTCTGTAAAACACTTTTCTTATCTTTAGTTAGGAAAGGAACATTGATTTAGGAACTGTTAATCTGTAATGGTCTTTTTCCTAAATCAGTTTCTAACCCTTATTACCATAGTTACCAAGCAGTAAGGAGAGGATCTGCCGGTTAGGAACTTTCTCTAATACGGCCCCAGGAGAGCGCTGCGCCAGTAAGGCCAATTAGTTCAGAGAGGCTGTGAAGAAGGAGGGTGTGTAAGATAATGTCAAAGGCTGCAGAGAGGTCAAGGAGGATGAGGATACTGATGAGACCGCTGTCCATTGCAATGAGAAGGTCATTTGTGATGTTGATGAGAGCAGTTTTGGTGCTGTGATGCAAACCAAATTGAAGTGGTTCAAATAGTTTATTGTGAAACCTATGGTGTTGGGCAGCCACAGCTCTTTCCATGATTTTATTGAGGAAAGGTCGATTAAAGATTGGGCGGTAATTGTTTGGGTCATCTGGGTCCAGACTGTTGAGGCACTGATGATGCCAACCATGGTGCAACAGAGGGTGGGAAGACATGATATTTTCAGTACAAATTAAAAAAATGACAACATAGAAAAAGTTAAGATTTATCATTAACACCTCTAACACAATATCTTGCTGTCTTTTTCACTTGTTTATGTCATTGCCAGCCTAATGAAACCTACTGGTAAATTGAAAATTCACTACGAATCAAAATTTGGCATGGGTATCAATACATTTGGTTAAACTGTATTTGTGAGGACTTGAAAGATTAATGTCTTCAGTAGGAACCAATGGGCTTGGAGCTGATAGCCAAAGACAGGAAGTCTGAAAAGACTAACACGTTGCTGGTTTTGCTCTTTTCTTGTTGAGTGTAATAAAAACAGAGTTTATAATGTAATCTAATAATTCCAGCCGTATTGTTTAAAGGGAACATCAGTACAAAAGTGTAAAATCCTTGACTGAGCTGATGGGGGGTTGTGAGGCAGCTGAGATGAGCTCCTTGGAGGTCCTACTCTGCTCCCTGAGCTCCTTCCTCTTCAGTCGACCCTCCTTCAGCTGCAGAAACACCCACGTTATAATAATCCAGCTCAATGTTCTCCTGCCTGCCCGGCTTCTGCCCCCTGCTGGCCTGGAGAGACATTACAGCACACTTGAGAGTTAGTGCATCACTCCTCCTCTTCTTCAGGTCAGTAAACACAGACCGAGTGCTTCATCTCAGTCCTCTAAACAACAGACACGTGTCAGTACCTTATAGTAGAAACAAAGGGCAGCGATCACCAACAGCAGAGTCAGCGGCAGGACGACCACTTTGATGAGAAGACCTGTTGGATCTGATCAAACACATGGACAGTCATCACATCACACAACATCATGAGTCCATCAGCTCCTGTTAAACACAAACTGTAGTGACCTGAAATCTCCCAAAACCACTTCAGTCCGTCAGTAATTTCTATCAACAGATATCTGAATGCAGAATCTGGAGTCAAGAGAAAAGATTTTGGTATCGAAAGCTTTCTGGTTTCAGTTTGTTGTCCAGGTAGTATCGACCAATCACATTTAAGCAGTCCAAACCTACATGGTCCTGTGTGAAAAAGTCCCCTAAACCTAATAGCTGGTTGTGCCGCCCTTAGAAGCAACAACTGCAATGAAGCATTTGCAATAATTGGCAGTCTTTTACAGCGCTGTGGAGGAACTTTGACTGACTCATCTTTGCTGAATTGTTTTAAGTCAGCCACATTGGAGGGTTTTCAATCCATTCAATCCGGACTTTGACTAGTCTTCATTTTGTTTTTCTTAAGTCATTCAGAGGTGGACTTGCTGGTGTGTTTTGGATTAGTGCGCTTCAGCAACGAACAGATGGCCGGAAATTCTCCCTCAGGATTTTCTGGGAGACAGCAGAATTCATGGCTCTCACTGTGAATTCATGGCTATCACTGTGGTTTGCTGGAGGCCCAAAGCTTTAGAAAAGGCTTTATAACCTTTTCCAGACTGATAAATCTCAATTACTCTGTTTCTCATTTGTTCCTGAATTTCTTTGGATCGCAGCATGATGTCTAGCTTTTGAGGATTTTTTGGTCTACTTCACTTTGTCAGGCAGGTCCTATTTAAGTGATTTCTTGATTAAGAAAAGGTGTGGCAGTAATCATGAAAAAATTCAAAAGAAATTTAACTCAGCTTTCCAAATATGTGATAAGCCACAGTTTCCCCTTAATAATAAAAAACCTTCATTTGGAAACTGCATTTTGTGTTTACTTGTGTTATCTTTGGCTAATATTTCATTTACAGGAAGGAACTTTTTTTACAGCACTGTAAATACATAAATGCTGCAAGTAGCACAGAAGACAATTGAAACTGTTACCAGGGAAAACTAAAAGGTGACAACCACACCGGGCACGGCAGGAAAACTCCACCAAAACGTACATGTTCGCTCAGTTTCTGGTGCGTTGAGGCCTCAGGTCACCGTACTTGACATCAGTCACAGAGTCAGTCAGAAACACAACATCCTTGGAAACTGTCAGCTGATCTGATCTGAACAGATCATCCTTTCCAAAGCTGCATGGAAACAGTCAGTGTGACGTTTCAGCTGCTCTGCTTCAGCTTACCTGAGACAGTGAGAGACAGCCGACGGCTCTCAGAGGAGAAGTCATGAGAAAAAACATGGAGGTGATAAACACAGCTGTAGCTTCCTTGGTGGGCGGGCTCTGCAGCAGGAAACAGGAAGTGGGCAGAGTGATTGACAGCTGGCTGGGTGTAGTTGTGTGATGCGTTGGAGGAGGTGAAGGCGAGCTGGAAGGAGCCTCCTGGGTACTGTGGCTGGATGGAGCAGCTGATGGTGAAGGTGGAGCCCCTGGACACCTGAAACCCCTGCTGCTGGGCCTCGGAGACCCCGTCCACGGAGGGGGACACAGAGATGTTGGGCTGAAGCAGCAGGTCTGTAAACACAGATGATGAAAGGTCACATTCACCGTCCGTCAGGGACGGACTGGGAGTAAAAAATGGCCCTGGACTGTGATCCAGACCGGCCCACCAGAACAGTCCACTGTATACTCCACCACGACCGCCCTGCTAATGCACGCACGTACAAAGGCCGTAACCTATGAGGTCACCGAGGTCTGGATCTCTATAATTATATTTAGTCTATAGCCTTTTAATAAAATAAATTAGAATAAAAACATTGATAACAAGCTGAACTTAAATAAAGGCTTTAGGACCATGTGGACGCAGCGGATTACACAAGGGCGTCACTTTGTCATGCTCACTTTGACATTTAAGGCCTCATATTAGTGGTGTGACCAAACACTTAGTCCAGGAGACGTGAGAATGCACAATATTGGAGTCACGAGAAGAAGACAACAAGATACTCTAATGTAATTTAGAAGAAGTATTTACTGATGAATTCGGCTATTTGATTTGGGGTTCTCCCCCAGATGATTTTGAGCATTAATCTCTTAATTTCCTCCATTCTGGAGACATTTTCTGCACCAATTTATGGTGGAAATGTCTTTATTTATATGAAGGGAAACAATATGCAGTAATCAGGCCCTGCGATGGACTGGCGACCTGTCCAGGGTGTACCCCGCCTTTCGCCCGATGTCAGCTGGGATTGGCTCCAGCCCCCCGCGACCCTGCAGGATGAGCGGTTGACGATGGATGGATGGATGGATACAATAATCAGCAGATAACAAAGTTACTTTTGTTGGACAAGGCAGATCTGTTTCTTCTATATTTACATTGCTTTCAAGCTTTTCTATTGTGCATGTAGTTCTCATAGAATTTGTATTTGTTTTTTAGCCTAACATTTCATGTTGCAAGCTAATTTTCAGAAAACCTTTAGCAAATGCTTTCAAAAAGTGGTGGGGACATGTCCCCAGTGCAAATGACACCTATGTGATTACACCTGAAGCACATGACAATGTTGTGCATGCATTAACTGAGAGCACCGCTGTTTGCAGGCAGAGTTTTGGGTGAAAAATACGTTTAGCCAATTTCAGGGTGGGTGAAACAGGGTGAAGCGTCTCCCCATGAAGAGAGACGCTGCGCGCATTTACACACGAGCCACAGCAGCATAACTTCATATTTAAATCTCCAGACAAGCCGACCGGATCATCAGGATCTAATGTTAAATAATATGCTGTGTTTTTCAACACATGCAAAAGGTCTCACACAGTCCAGGTTCATACAGAGACACTGTTCGGAGTAAAGCAGCCGTCCTCCTGATCAGTCCTGAGCTCCATCAGAGCGTCTAAACATTTCAGACGCTCAAAGTTGAATTCTGTTTCCTCTGCAGAGTTTCCTCTGTCTCACCTGTCGAGTTTTTAACTATTTTTTTGTTTTGCTCCAAAAATGTCACACGATATTAACTGTGACATTACTGCTTGCATGGGAACGTCTGTCGCTTTGTGTTCAAAAGTGGTGGGTCTCCAACATTGACAGTGCTGTGTTGGAGAGATTTGTGCAGTGGAGAGAGAGAGAGACAGAGAGAGAGAGAGAGAGAGAGACAGAGAGAGTACAGACGGGGCTCCTGCTATGATGGGCTTACCTGAGCAGGTGAGATCCAAGATGGAGGAAGAGGAATATGATGATACACAGTCCCTCAGAGCAGATCCAGACTGAACACAGTCCGACCTGATCCACCACACAGGTCTGCGTGAGGACTCCTTTCTCTGTCCTACAGAAACAGCAGAGCCACAGTCCAGATCTCTACAGACAACAGCTGCTGTCTTCAGGGTCCAGACAGAGTACCTCACTGGTCTCCAGTCTCCCTGTTTCACCTCCAGTGTTCCTGCACAGCGACTGGCTCCTCCCACCAACCTGACAGGCTCTGAACAGAAACCAGAGAGTCATCAGTAAAACAATAAAGTGAGTTTCATCAGAACAGAAATGAAGCAAATCAAAGCTGCAGCTCCTCTTCTACCTGAGCAGGTGAGTCCAACAGCTTTTCCAGGTGAGCAGGTGTTTCTAGCTGAGCCTGAGCTTCTACAGTCCAGGAGAGCAGACTCATGGCCTCCACACTGGAACTCTTTGGTCCACATCGGAGCCTCCACTTCTCCATAGAGCGCCCCCTGGAGGACTGAAGGAGCCCCACAGCCGAGCTCCCTACAGACCACCTCTGCATCCTGCTGGTCAAAGTCAGCTTCACACACTGAGGACCACCTCTGGTTAGACTGGTTAGACTGGTTAGACTTCACCTCCAGTCTGCCTGAGCACAGACTAGTCCCGTCCAGCAGCCTGACAGAGTCTGGA
>NC_060161.1:36964546-36971076 GCF_021292245.1 Micropterus dolomieu
TCGCTGTGGATGGAATTAGATATTGTGCTGATATGATACTCTCTGTTGGTTCATGCTCAGGCCTCCCTGAATTTAAGGAAATCAAACAGCTTGTGGCAATCAACACAGAGATCCTGTTTGTCTGCAAAGCAATGAGCGCATGGTACCACGAGCATTTCAGATCTTCTGAACTCTGTGACAGCACTAACCCCTCACTGTGTGTGGTGCAAACACAAGAGCTGAATGATGTTTTCCCTCTTCCAGCAAACAGTCTGAGAAAATTGAATAGTGACCCTTACGCGTTATATAATGTGTTAAAAGCAACAAGTGTGACTTCTGCAATCAATCCAAGCTGCAGATTTTAGAACATAGATATGCCAAAATGTTTCTTGATTATGTTAATGCACCTGCCACACCTGTATGTAACATTTCTGTCATAATTCTTACCAAGAAAAACACTGAAATTTAGCAACTGTCAGATTATTCTCAGTAACTACCTAGCCCTGTCCAGTGGTAGAATATAACTATACTGAATGTGACAGTGGCTCTGCAACCATTTGCTCTTGAGGACATTCATTTTCTAATGAACTAATTCTTTTTTTCTTTCCCAAGATAACAACACACCAGAAGATGACCCTGAGGGTCATTCTTACAGAGGCGACATAAGAAAGGTCACCCTGACTGTGAGGCCTGCTACAGTGGAGGGTTTGATAATCAAGCTCAATGAGTCACTGGGACTTCAGTACAACCACAGTCTCCAGTACAAAGATCCTGAATTCAGTCACCAACTATGCAATCTGACAGATATTGATGATCTTCTAGAGCAGGGGTCACCAACACGGTGCCCGCGGGCAGCAGGTCGCCCCCAAGGACCTCATGAGTCGCCCGCAGGCCTGTTCTAAAAATAACACAACTCAGCAGGGAGCTGCATCTAAAATTTGACATGCGTTTCTGATTAAATAGAATTATTTCTTTTTTTATACTGTCAAATTATTATTCTCATATTGAAGTTGAAAAGGTGTAGTTCAAAGGTCAGTATTGTGCGCATGACTAACTTTCAGCGTTCGTGGAGAGCTGGTGGAGAGTAAGCTAGCGCGCGCAGTGAAGATGCGGATTCTTACCCCAAAAACATTGTAGAGAAAAGAAAGAAAACCTTTCACAGTGAATGGGAGGAAGACTTCTTTTTCACTACTGTGAAAGAAACCTGCATGTGTTTAATTTGTGGGTCGACTGCGGCGACGGCAAAGAGGCACAATGTGGAGACACTTCACTACGTGTCACAAAAGCTACCACGCTAACTACCCACAGGGCAGCGCGATCCGGGCAGAGAAAGCCCGTGAGCTAAAGGCAGCTTTGGGTAAGCAACAGTCTTTTTTCACGAGGCCGGCGAAAAAATCCCAAGAAGCAACCGAAGCCTCCGAAGAAAACCGAAGTTTTCAAAGAAGCAATGATGATAATTGCTAACACTGTCCTTAAAGACGAGAAAAATTTAACCGATCTAATCTCCACTCTCTCCGATGTCCAACTGGGGGCATCTACGATGGCTAGACGAGTGTCTGCTACGTCCGGTAACCTGGCCGATCAGCTGGACCGGGATCTGGCGAAGTGCAGGTGGTTTAGCATCCGGTGCGACGAGTCCATGAACAGCAGCAGCACAGTGCAGCTGTTGGTCTTTATCCGGATGGTGTTTGATGATTTCTCCACAAAAGAAGAACTCCTGACACTACTGCCCCTAAAGACAACTGCGAGGGGAGTTGACATTTATAACGCGGTGAAGGTAGCACCGGAAGAGCTGGTAGAGGTGACTACAGACGGGGCTCCTGCTATGATCGGCCGACATTCAGGTTTCATCGCTCACTGTGAAGGTGACCCAGACTTCCCAAAGTTTCTGCATTACCACTGCATCATTCACCAGCAGGCATTATGTGCAAAAGTGAAAATAATAAACAGCATCCGCTCCAAAGTGAAACAGCTCAGGATGTTCAAGGTGCTATTGGAGGAGATGTCAGCGGAATATGGTGACCTGCTGCCACACACAGAAATCCGACCGCTCAGCAGAGGACGAGTTAGGCTTTGATTTTTGTCACTTTTGGGTGAAATCAAAGAGTTCATGCAGTCCAAAGGCGAAGACGTCTCGCTGCTAGAGGACACAGAGTGGACAGTCGACCTTGCATTTTTAATGGATATTACTGGGAAACTAAACCACTTGAACTGTGAGCTGCAAGGCAAAGCCTGTTGTTGTTAAATGCATTTAAACCCAGATGAACATTTTCTCTGTGCATATAGAGAGGAAAAAGGTGCTGCACGTTCCCTCTGTGCAGTCGGTGCTGAAAGACAATGCTTCTGCATCTGGGACATTTGACAAAGTTGTAGAAAGGTAGTGTCAAGTCATTAACAGACTTGGGCAAGAGTTTGAGAATAAGTTTTGTGACCTCGATCAGCTTGAGCCATGTGTGTCATTCATTTCCAATCCTTTCATGAACGTGGACATGCATCGCTGAGCAACTAAGTGCAACGTTCAACTTGGATGCTGGACAGGTGGAGACTGAAATCGTAACATTGCAAAATGACCTCCAGCTAAAACTCTACCAGGCTGCACCAAACATTTGGTCCCTTGTTGACACAGAAAAGTACAGTGGGGTATGCACAGCAGCTAGGAAGGTTGCCAGCCTGTTTGGTTCAGCCTCTCTCTGTGAATCAGCGTTTTCTGACATGAACTTCATCAAGAACAAACACAGAACACGCCTCACTGATGCACATCTGCAAGACTCAGGTTACAATAGGCTGGTGACCAGCATGCAATGCCAGTCTTCCCACTAACAAAGAAACATACCAGATGTTGTCAGTGGCAACATGGCAGTGCCATGGCAAAGTTCAAATCAAAAGTGTGTTCATGAAATCTAACTGATATCATTTTGTTAAAAATGCCTCAGATTCGGTCATTAGGTCAAAATGTGATAAGATTTATTTAATAAATGTTTTTTTAAAACACTGAGTAATTGATAACTTTTTCAAACATGTTGCACTTGATGATTTGTTAAAAGGGTTTATCAGTTGCTGTGAAAATGGGACATTCTTCCTATGAAATGTTGTAGAAGTGATCATCTGAAAATTGAAACAATTGCTGAGATGAATAGAAATAAAGTGTTGAATATTGATATCTGTTCCCCACCTTGTTAAGTCATTAACGTGATCAGTGTCTCCACGTAGCTGAGTATCATTAATAATAATATATAACTAAAGGCAAACTTAGCACGTGTTATTTCAGAAGAGTGTATCAAACTGGCAACCCTTCGTATGACTCAGTACCCATGAAGTAGCTCTCAGTTTCATAAAGGATGGTGACCCCTTTTCTAGAGAAACCAACAGTGAAAGTCATCCCTGTACTTGATTTAGAATTGATCTCAACATGTGATGAAGTCTTAAGTGACACAGCCAGTACAGCAGAAACAGAGATCCTCTCACACTCATCTCTGGAGCGACAGACACGGTGGCCAGAAATATGATATCCCAAATGTTTCTGTTGATGTAGAGTATAGACTGAGGCAAGCAGATCTGCTGTTTCTCACCTGAAAGTATCACAAGACCTAAAAGATGAAATCCTTGAAAGATTGGCAGAGAGCATGTACAGCTACACAGCATACCCAAATACTGCTTAGTTTGAAAGTGTTGCAGCAGCTCTGATAAGCAAGCACCCCTGTCTCCAGGAACATCGGGATCCTGCTTGTTGAGCGTGAAGGTGCTGTGCCTTCATCTTCCCTCCATCTCAGTCCAGCCTCATTGAAGATCATCATTGAAGGAGAAGTCGTGATGGACAACATTGAAGACCTGCCAAAAGCTATGTGCCTTTTGTTTGGACTTGCATGTGCACTGCGTCTCAACTAGCCCAACTCTATGAAGAACTCACTCCAGTTCATCCAGCAGGTCCTTCTCATGTTGGGCCACAGTGAACAAAAACCCAGGTTGCAAACACTGAAAAATCAGCTCACTATGTCAAGAAATACTATGTCAAGTCTACTGTGAGGCGCTAGAGGTGCTTTGTTTTTCCATGGTGTGTCATGCTATGGTCAGAGGACTTTTAATACCTTTTTTTTGGTTATTGCTGCAGTAACACATTGGCCCAGATTTACTAAAGGTTAAGTAAAAACGTATTTGTGATACATCGCAAAATTGTGCAATCATTTTGTTTATTTAAATAGTTTATTTATTTAAATTAAATAGTTTATTTATTTAAATTAAATAGCGGCGCAGTAATTTTTTTCAAAACCTCAGGGTTTAATATTATCCTAAATACTGTGAATGACACACATTATCTTATTTTCATGTATAAATGGTGAATTTAAATGGTAATTGGAAGCAGCGCCCAGGTGGTCACGGGAGAAGTTGCGCTCCAGGTAGCCTCAGGGGGAAACTTCCGCCCACCCCTCAGATGCGATCCGGATGATGAACTGAACACGCTGTGTTTTCATTGCTACTGAATCTCATCTGTATTTTACAGACTTTCTCTTTGTTGCTGTGGTACCAATCCTGGGACCCGTAACAAATTGTGGGGGCTCGTCCGGGATCTTTCTCCACCAGAATCGTGAAGGGGAACAGATCCATTGATATCAGAACCACGAGGCCAAGGCAAGGTATGGGCCATCAAAAGAACTTGTACAAACTTTTGGGCACCGAAGCTTACCAGCTTGTGCGGAACATCGCAACTGACTCAGACTTGGAGTCCACGGATGAAGAATGGTGTGTGGACTATATCCTTAATTTTATACAATCTGATGCGTTACTTAGGTCAGAGGATGATGGTATGAGTCAATTGCTGTTGTTGAATGACCTGGTATGTAGTATTATTCATAATCGTGATAAAGTGGCTCTCAGAAATGGGGCAGTGCAGGAACATGAGACACCCACCACCATGCCAGCTAGGATAGTGGATCACACAACAACACCAGATGTTAACAATGAGATCTCAACTACCACACACTGTACTACTCTTCCCACAGCTGTCACCACAGTGCATATTACACAACAACACATTGACCTTCACACAGAAACTACCACTGAGAATGACCAGCTCCAAGTAATGCACAAAGAGCTAGGCAAGAAGCTACAACACTACAAAGATTTGGCTAGCACAGCTCAGAGTAGGCATCACAGTCTAGAGGGGCCAATGCCACACCAACCAACACGCCACACTCCCACTAAGGTTGACATAGAGAACATAGTTTCGTTGAAGGACCTCTCCTATCTCTAGCATAGGGATTTTAAGGTACACGGGGGACAGATTGGGGACCAAAACTCTGACATTACATACAGCTGTATTTGCAAACAGATAGACGAAGGAGTCAGAGAGAGAGACACAGATCCAGACTCCACAGCTCCAGAGCCAGACACACTGCAGGAATTGATAGGAGGAGAGAGGAGAGGGACGAGAAAGCACAAGACTACCAGAAAGAGCAGAAGTTGAGTTAGTAACATGCAATAATGGGATGAGGTTGCATACAGAGGGAGAGAAAGTAGAGGAGAGAGGAGCTCAGTGCATCATGGGAAATCCCCCGGCAGTCTAGGCCTATAGCAGCATAACTAAGGGATGGTTCAGGACTCACCTGAGCCAGCCCTAACTATAAGCTTTATCAAAGAGGAAAGTCTTAAGCCTACTCTTAAATGTGGAGATGGTGTCTGCCTCCTGAACCCAAACTGGAACCTGGTTCCACAGGAGAGAAGCTTGATAGCTGAACGCTCTTTCACAATATTACGTAGGTGAAAAAAGGTGGTCCTTGAAATTTGCTTAATGTGAGACTTAAACGACATGTCCTGATCAAAGATAACTCCAAGATCCTCACAGTGGTGCTGGAGGCCAAGGCAATGCCATCAAGGGAAACTATATCTTTAGATAATGTGTCACGGAGGTGCTTGGGCCCCAGAACAATAACTTCAGTTTTATCTGAGTTTAACATTAGAAAATTACAGGTCATCCAGGTTTTAACATCCTGAAGGCATATTTGAAGTTTAGCTAACTGATGAGTTTTATCTGGCTTGATCAATAGATATAACTGAGTATCATCTGCATAACAATGAAAGCTTATGGAATATTTCCTGATAATATTGCCTAAAGGAAGCATATATAAAGTGAAGAGGATTGGTCCGAGCACAGATCCTTGAGGAACTCCGTGACTAAGTTTGGCGTGCATGGAGGATTCATCGTTAACATGTACAAACTGAAATCGATCTGATAAATAGGACTTAAACCAGCTTAGAGCAGTTCCTTTAATGCCAATGAAATGTTCCAGTCTCTGCAATAGGATCTGATGGTCAATGGTATCAAATGCAGCACTAAGATCTAATAAAACCAGTACAGAGACAAGTCCTTTGTCTGATGCAATCAGGAGGTTGTTAGTAATTTTCTCTCTCTGCCATGATGAACTCTAAATCCTGACTGAAAATCCTCAAATAAACTATTGCTCTGTAGAAAGTCACACAGCTGTTTAGCAACTGCTTTCTCCAGAACCTTAGAGAGAAATGGAAGGTTAGATATAGGTCTATAGTTGGCTAAAACA
>NC_060161.1:36971176-36975647 GCF_021292245.1 Micropterus dolomieu
CATACAGAGGGAGAGAAAGTAGAGGAGAGAGGAGCTCAGTGCATCATGGGAAATCCCCCGGCAGTCTAGGCCTATAGCAGCATAACTAAGGGATGGTTCAGGACTCACCTGAGCCAGCCCTAACTATAAGCTTTATCAAAGAGGAAAGTCTTAAGCCTACTCTTAAATGTGGAGATGGTGTCTGCCTCCTGAACCCAAACTGGAACCTGGTTCAACAGGAGAGGAGCTTGATAGCTGAACGCTCTGGCTCCTAGTCTACTTTTGGAGACTCTAGGAACCACAAGTAACCCTGCATTCTGGGAGCGCAGTGCTCTGGTGGGGTAGTAAGGTACTATGAGCTCTTTAAGATAAGATGGTGCCTGACCATTAAGAGCTTTGTAGGTAAGAAGAATGATTTTAAATTCTATTCTGGATTTTACTGGAAGCCAATGCAAAGAAGCTAAAACAGGAGAAATGTGATCTGTTTTCCTGGTTCCTGTCAGAACACGTGCTACAGCATTCTGGATCAGCTGAAGAGTCTTAACACACTTTTTTTGAGCAGCCTGATAATAAGGAATTGCAGTAATCCAGCCTAGAAGTAACAAATGCATGGACTAGTTTTTCTGCATCATTTTTAGACAGGATGTTCCTGATTCTCGCAATATTACGTAGGTGAAAAAAGGCGGTCCTTGAAATTTGCTTAATGTGAGACTTAAACGACATGTCCTGATCAAAGATAACTCCAAGATTCCTCACAGTGGTGCTGGAGGCCAAGGCGATGCCATCCAGGGAAACTATATCTTTAGATAATGCGTCACGGAGGTGCTTAGGCCCCAGAGCAATAACTTCAGTTTTATCTGAGTTTAACATTAGAAAATTACAGGTCATCCAGGTTTTAACATCCTGAAGGCACATTTGAAGTTTAGCTAACTGATGAGTTTCATCTGGCTTGATCGATAGATATAACTGAGTATCATCTGCATAACAATGAAAGCTTATGGAATATTTCCTGATAATATTGCCTAAAGGAAGCATATATAAAGTGAAGAGGATTGGTCCGAGGACAGATCCTTGTGGAACTCCATGACTAACTTTGGTGCGCATGGAGGACTCATCGTTAACATGTACAAACTGAAATCGATCTGATAAATAGGACTTAAACCAGCTTAGAGCGGTTCCTTTAATGCCAATGAAATGTTCCAGTCTCTGCAATAGGATCTGATGGTCAATGGTATCAAATGCAGCACTAAGATCTAATAAAACCAGTACAGAGACAAGTCCTTTGTCTGATGCAATCAGGAGGTTGTTAGTAATTTTCACCAGTGCTGTCTCTGTGCTATGATGAGCTCTAAATCCTGACTGAAAATCCTCAAATAAACTATTGCTCTGTAGAAAGTCACACAGCTGTTTAGCAACTGCTTTCTCCAGAACCTTAGAGAGAAATGGAAGGTTAGATATAGGTCTATAGTTTTCTAAAACATCTGGATCAAGTTTGGGCTTTTTCAGAAGAGGTTTAATTACAGCTACTTTAACGTACTGCGGTACATAGCCTGTTGATAGAGATAGATTGATCATATCTAGTATAGAAGTGCTGACTCAAGGTAAAACATCTTTAAGCAGCCTAGTCGGGATGGGGTCTAAGAGGCAGGTTGATTGTTTAGATGAAGAAATTATTGAAGTTAGTTGGTAAAGATTGAGGGAAGCAAAGCAGTCTAAACATATATCTGGTTCTACAGCTGTTTCTAAGGTTCCTGAGTTTAGAGATAAATCGGTACCAGTTGAGGGCAGGATGTGATGTTAATATTTTGTATTGTGTATTTTAAGTTAGTATTATGTATATATTAACTGTGTTGGTTATTGTTTACTCATTGTGTCACCCCTGGTAATGTGTGAAATCTGGAATCGCTGAATTTGTTCTGAAATTAGTTAAAAGTTAGTTGGTAAAGATTGAGGGAAGCAAAACAGTCTAAACATATATCTGGTTCTACAGCTATTTCTAAGGTTCTTGAGCCCGGAGACAAGTCGGTGCCAGTTGAGGGCAGGTCTTGGTGAATTTTGTTTCTAATAGTTAGAATTTTATCATTAAAGAAGCTCATGAAGTTGTAACTACTGAGAGCTATGGGAATACTTGGCTCATTAGAGCTGTGACTCTCTGTCAGCCTGGCTACAGTGCTGAAAAGAAACCTGGGGTTGTTCCAATTTTCCTCTATTAATGACGAGTAGTATGCTGCTCTGGCATTATGGAGGGCCTTCCTATAAGTTCTAAGACTATCTTGCCAAATTAAACGAGAATTTTCCAGTTTGGTGGAACGCCAATTCCTCTCAAGTTTCCGCGATATTTGCTTTAATTTGCGAGTTTCAGTATTATACCATGGAGCTAACCGTCTTTGTTTTAGTATTTTCTTTTTTAGAGGGGCTACAGAGTCCAGTGTCATTCGCAGCGAGCCAGCAGCACTATCAACAAGATGATCGATTTGGGAGGGACTGAAATTAGCATAGGAGTCCTCCATTACTTTGTGACCTGATAATGAATTTAGAGCTGATGGAATCGCATCCTTAAATTTAGCTACAGCACTATCAGACAGACATCTTGTATAGAAATTTTTGCCCAATGGCGTGTAGTTCAGCAATACAAACTCAAAAGTTATCAAACAGTGGTTGGATAAAGAGGGATTCTGTGGGAACACTATTAAATGTTCAATTTCAATACCGTATACCAAAACAAGGTCAAGGGTGTGGTTAAAACAGTGAGTCGGTTCATGAACACTCTGAGAGAAGCCAATGGAATCTAACAGAGATAAGGAGAGTTGAGAAAAACTCTGTAAATTCAGATAAAAATTCAGAGTACGGACCAGGTGCTCGGTACACTATAACAAAAAGTTGCAGTGATTTTCAACTTGGGTGTGAAAGACTAAGAACAAGGCTTTCAAATGAGTTATACTTTAATTTAGGTTTAGAGCTGATTAGTAGGCTAAAGTCGAAGATAGCTGCAACTCCACCTCCTCAGCCTTTGCCTCAAGGAATGTGAGCATTAATATGACTGGGAGGGGTGAATTCATTTAGGCTAACATATTCTCCATCACCCAGCCAGGTTTCAGTAAGACAAAATAAATCAATATCATAATCTGATACCTTTAGAAGAGAGAGATCTGATGTTTAAGAGTTCACATTTAACTCTCCTATTCGTTTGCACTAGTGCTCTTGTAGTTTTAATCTTTCTGAGGTTTTCATGCACAGCTCCTCTTCTGTTTACCTTTGATTTAAATAATTTCAATGGTCGGGGAACAGACTATAGGATTATCACTAAGTAACTCCTGGAATGGAGGAGCAGAGAAGTGTGTTAGACTGTGACTCTGCGTAGGGTTTTGGGTGGGTAACTGCTGAAATAGAAGGGCAGAGAAGTGTGTTAGACTGCCACTCTGCCTCCTGGTCTCAACTCTGGGTTGTCATGGATTTGGTCCACTAATAAACTTGGCCAGATTTCTAGAAATGAGAGCTGCTCCTTCCCATGTGGGATGGATGCCATCTCTCCGAATCAGACCAGGTCTTGGTCCCCAGAAAGTCTGCCAATGATCTACAAAGCCCATATCATCTGGAACCACACTACCGGCATCTCCTCGTCCCCTTTTCTCCCCAACCACACTAATAATTGGTGACTCCATAACCAGAAACATCCGTTTCTTTAACGCTACCACTCACTGCTTCCCCGGTGCCACCACGGCTGACATTTTAAAACAACTCCAGGACCTGATGCCATCGCTCCCGTCCTCCATCACAAGAGTGATAGTCCATGTGGGAACAAATGACACAGCTCTCTGGCAGTCTGAGCTGACAAAATCAGATTTTAACCGTCTTTTTAACTTTTTAAGTGTGGAAGTGTGGAAAGTCCGTTTTTATCTCTGGTCCCATTCCCACAGTTGGTCGCGGTGCTTCAGTAGACTCCTTGGCCTTCACGACTGGCTCCAGTCCGCCTGCAGGGCTCATCGTGTGTGTTATGTGGATAATTTTAATATTTTCTGGCAAAGAATGTCTCTTTTTCTGCTGGCATGTAAAGCCGTCTGCTCCCAGCGCTGTTCCACAGACTTCTATTCCTGTCATCATCACGCATAGACCAGTAAACCGAAATGTGCACATCCCACACAGAAATATTAGTAATCTCTTAAGGATTAGGACAACTGCACCAACTCTAGCACCCAGAACAAACTCATTTAAAATGGCTCTCTTCAATGTGAGATCACTTTCAAGTAAGACTTTTATCTTAAATGATTTTATCTTGTCTGCAAATCTAGATTTTATGTTTTTAACTGAATCCTGGCTGCAAATGAATGACTATAGCCAGCTAGCTGAACTGTGTCCGCCTCAATATGACTGTTTTAGTCAACCGAGGGTCAGTGGTCGTGGTGGTGGGCTAGTGAGCGTGTATAGGAAAAATTTTAAATGTCATCAAGTACACTGTGATGAATTTAACTCCTTTGAAGTTCTCACTCTTAAA